>NC_041382.1:97667613-97772825 GCF_002162155.2 Triticum dicoccoides | reverse complement strand
ACTTTGTGAAGTCAAAACTATGTGGGCATTTTGAGGGTCGGAGTTGGAGATGCCCTAAGTATTTATTGTATGTACCTAAACGGAGGCTCTAGGACATTAGAAGCTCTGTGCAAGAGGCCATTGCCCTTTCTAAACGGAGGCCCAAGGATATTAGAGGCCTGTGCAACCGCACATGTTGCAGGCTAGAGGTTAACGCACATTCGCCTCGTTGTTCTTCACTAGTGCAATGTCTTTTTTCTCTAGCAGGTTATATGTTGTTGGTTGTTTTGTTTTTGGTTTTATATGCATTGGCTTGTCATTTAGTTATGTTCAAATGGTATGTTTTTGTTCGTACATCATGATCGGATGTTAGAGATGGTATTTGTTCCGAGAGGAGAGTGAAGTTGTTTAGTGCGTGCTTGTGGTGCACTTACATTTTCCGGCCTTGGTGTCAATAGGTGGTTGTCGTGTGAGCCCCTTAGAAGCTCTTATTAGATCACCTTCAAAGCTCCTATTCTACGTTCAAGCCGCGCAATTGCTGCTATAATATTCACATGGGTCGACCCACGATGCTCTCGCTCTCTCAGATTTTTCACATCGCGCCACTGCTAGCTCATACAAAGCCAGTTGCTATTTTCTTGTTTGAAAAAGTTGGTTAAATCTAAAGTTGTTCATAGTTTCTTAATTCTTTTAGATTTTAAAAATCTTGCAAAATAAGAAAAAACATGTTTTTAAAAAATATTCATAGAATTTTATTTAAAATTAATTTAGCAAATTTTAAAAATATCCGTAAACTTTAAATACTTCTTGAGTTTAATAGTCTTACAAGTGGCTCCTCACAACCCACAACCCCTAACACACCAGGAGTCTTCAAAATTAAGGAGCTTATAGTATTTTAATAGATCAAATTGCCGGTGTTCGCTGCACCAATGAATATAGAAGGAAAAAAATGATACTCACATTAGAGCAACTCCAATAGCTCCTGCATCTCTAAAAAGACTATAGTCTTTTTTTTTTTTGATAGGTTCTAAAAAGACTATAGCCTACGTGAAGTTGAGGCAAGAAAAAGACCGCAACAGCTCCTGTAAACCCAGATTTTTTTACAGGACCCGTAAAAACACCTCATCCGCCTGCATGTTTACAGGAATACAGTCTTCCCGCATAATTTTGGCGGGTGCATAACCGCCTGAAACGTTATAGTGCGTGCATTTTATCGACTACGCCATTTTCTGGAGAGATTCTCGATCTGTGATAAACACCGGTGCAAGTTTCAAATGTAACATACTTTGTTGTCTAGTGGTTTGTGGGGCAGTGGCGGATCTAGTGGGGTTTCCGTGGGTGCCATGGCACCCCTAATTTTTCATTAGTTTTGAACACCGGCACCCCAAGACCGATATTCTAGGTCCGCCACTGTTTTGGAGGAAGTCAACGAAGCAGGAGTAACAAAAAAAAGAAGCTGCTAAAAATGCTCTTCCCGCATTCACTACTTCTTTCATTGTCTCTGATCTGCGTCTTGTCTGTACCCGCCCCTACATTCTTGAAGATCTTTGCTCCTTTTTCCCGTTAATGGCATCGGGATCCCATAGTAGCACAGAACCGAAACGGAAACGATCTCCCCAGCATACCGACCCACGCCTCCACTCGCGTTTACAAATGAGGCCGTGCGTCCTGGGACTTCCCCCGACCGGTCCCCGATGGGAAAGACGACGAGGTGCTCTTGGCTGGGACCTGCTTCGCTCTGGTTCGCCTTTGTCCCCGTCTGCTGGTCTCCTGTTGCTGCATGCTGCATAGGAGATAGGACTGCTGCAGCCCGCTGGCCCACGGGTGTGTGTGGCTCGCCGGGACGGGCTCTCTTCCGGTTCAGGACATTGCCTAGGGTCTGTCTAGTGGCGACTATGTAGTGATTTTATGCTTGTCACAATACATGCGCCCACGCGTTCGCTCACTGGCTACCTGCTCAATTAAATTTGTTACGGAGAAAGATGATGTATAGGTTCCTATGTTACAGGAACATCGACAGTGAACCCATAGTTACTCCTTGCATTGGGCATCCCATGCAATCCTTCCACGGACCACAACAGGTGTACCAGCGGCAGCTGGTGACTGCTGGGTGGTGGGCGCCGCGCAAGATGATGACGGTGAAAGCCTGCCGTCTGTTCGGCTGGCCACCTCGCATGGATGAGACCAGACCGGCTTGGTGCGTGGAACGGCTTCGATGAAACGTGAGACCCTGCCCGGAGTAATCACGTTTAATCTGGGTCTGGCGATCATTGCCACACGCGCATCTGCACCCTCCCATGCTTTCCACGGACGACAATAAACAGCTGTACCAGGTGACTGCGAGCATGCCCTTCTCGGTGGACGTATCAAGATGGTGACAATGAAAGCCTGACGCCAGTTCGGCTGGCAACCTGACGTCGCATGGGAATGGATGGGAACCGGCTTCATGCATGCATGCAACAGTTGGATGAAACTTGATTTGAACCGTTTGGACAGTCTTTTTTTCTTGTTTTTCCGCGGCGAGAGACAGTCTATTTTGTTGTTGCTAAATTTACGGTTTAAGCTAGACATGTGTATAGTATAAACATTCTCTCAGTATGTATGGATTCCTCTCTTGTTTGGCGAGCATTTGCATGTTTGCGGTAGAACACTGCTCATATATTCATGCTGTCCATGTCCATCTCACAATAACTACAGACTTTTTCAGCGGTGCAGCACGCGAACACACAAGGAAATCCAAGCAAAACGGAAGAGACGAGTCTTAGTTAAAGCTCATCTAAATAAGTGTTTAACGGACCATTAAACTCAAGAAATTACCGTTCTTCAATATAGCATATGTCATTCTTTCAGGCACTTTATGTAAGTTGTCTAAAAGATAATAACCGAAGTCAGTCGATTTTCTCAACAACTGGATTGAGATCCATTGACTGTTCTTCTTCTTCCTCCCGAGCACCCTCCTATCCTTACCTCTTCTTTTGTCGTGCCCCCGCGCCCTGATGCCACTCACCACGACATCTGCGCATCCGATAAGGTCACTATCTAATCATAGCAGCGATCGGAGTTAAAAGCCCCACTGCATCGTTAAGTTTTTTCTCCACGTATGCCGGAGGTACCGCAGCTAGCCACGTCATCCCCGTCTTCGATGTGGTCCAAGCTCGACTTCACCGACACCCCTGCCACCTAGCTGCCACTCCAAGCAGCGCCCTATTCTCCGCCTCGGAGCTACGCCTCTTCCTCTCTCCCAAAATCTGTTGGCTGAAATTCTATATTGCAACTTACATATAGCAAGCATGTTCTTCTTTAGACTTTGTTATTAATCCAAACTACTTGGTCACATGAGTTGTGCTTTTCCCAAAAAGGCTGTGGTGGTGCACTGAGCCTAAGTCAGGTGGATACGTTCTTTGTGACCGAACCAACCCATCAGGGTTTAGGTCTTAGATTTAGCATTGGTGCTCTCATTTTTCTGAATTTATTTCAGGATTTTGGTGATGCTCACTCAATATGACGAGACATTTCATTTGATTACGAAGGCGTTTATGGTGGCTTCGTCAATCTCAAAATGATGTGTCAGCTCAGTCTCTCGAAGACGCTCATAGGGGTAGGGAGTGCTGGTGTGCGTTCGTAGAGGTGAGTGTACGTATGTATGCATATACTGTGTTAGAAAAAACAGTTTTGCTATTTCTCAGGTGCCTGAAATTTTGTTTTTCGTCAGTCACTTCTTCCTTCTTCCCAACCTCTCACAGAGAAGAACAACCCAATTATCATCTATCTTAGGGGGAAGCCATGTCGTCACTACTTGTCGTGGAAGTGTCACGGCAGATGTCCTCATGGAAGGACTTAGTTGTGGAGCCATTGCGACGAGGTTAGCTTAAAGGGGTTAAACAGGACAAAGGACAAGGAGAGTTTATACTGGTTCGGTCCCTTGCGGTGAAGTTAAGGCCTACTCCAGTTGAGGTGGTATTGCTAGGGTTTCGATTACCAGGGAGCAAACACGCTTTGCCTAGCTCTCGATTTGATGTTTCTTGCCCTAAGCCGTTGCCGGGTCGTCCCCTCATATACACGGGTTGACGCCCTGCGGCCTACAGAGTCTCGGCCGGCTCATACAACGTGTCCAGCTCGGTGACGTATCTTACATGCCTTATATTAAAAGTCTACTCATACATGGCGGTTTACACTTACAGGCCTTAAGCCGTCTCTGGGCTTGGGCCTCTTACCGGCCTATCTATGAACCGCCGCCTGGTATACTCTTGGGCTTCATGGATGAACCGCCATTGTGGTTGACCCGGCCCCTCCTGGGCGGGTCATACCTGATAGTCATATCCCCAACATTAGGCCCCAGGTTGATTTGAACATGTTCAGGTCAATCTTGACCACTTAGAAAAAATCCGTCTTTCTCTGCTGTGAAACATTGTAACCCGCCATGACGTCATCTCCGGAAATTTCGTAAACCCACCACGACGTCATCTTTAACGGATATTTTATCCTTAATGACCTTCCGAAAATCGAGGTGTTCAATTAGTTGGATAATCATCATTTTGGCCTCATTATTTTTTGCGCCTGCCTGTTACTCTTTTCCTTATAAATAGGGTCAAACCATCCCTTTCTCATTCTCCTCTCTCCTTTTTGTCTTCTTCTTCCTCGCGACGCACCATCCCACACGAGCTCCGCCACCGTCGACCTCTGTCCTCTTCGTCAACTCCGGCCGCTGCATCATCCTGAACGGTCCAGAAACGCCACAGCACTCCTCCGCTGTCAGCTAGCATCGGTAAGTCTTCCCTTTTCTTTTTCATGGATCTGTTCTTTAGGGTTTCGGTGTTCGTCAGTGTTCATCACTCCTCCTCCTCCTTGCTAGATCGTGTAGCTTTGATCTGAAAATAATGTAGGTCCTGTGCAGTAGCAGTTTTAGCACCCGCTTTTGATATTAAAACATATCCTCATCACGACAGATCTCCTCTGAGGCACCTCCACTTTTCTGCTGCCGCCTCTGTAGGTTTAGATTTTATCTCCTTTTTCTGAACAGCTGTAGATCCAAATTTATAGCTTTAATCTGTGGAACCTGTTTGTCCCAATACTTAGCAAATTTTGCTCTTGTTAGATCTTGAATATCTTAGACATGGCGGCTTACTTTACCGGCTTACTATTCCTTCATATATCATTAGCCCTCGCTTAAGCGGCCATTCTGAATGTACACTGCAATTGTTAACTTGTAATTTCACCAACTGACTTGAACCGGCAAATTACTCCCTTCTTTAGGTTTTCCTTCTTTCACAATGCCACCAAAGACAGTTACCACATGTAACTAGGTTCCTTCCATTGTTACTGAGGGCACCTTAAAAGATTTCATCAAGGTTGGATATCTACCAGAGAAGAGTGTCATGCATTACTGCGCTCCTGACCCGGGCGAAAAGAGACCTCTGCCAAAAGACAGTGAAGTCATTGTATTCACTGATCATATGAACCGGGGCTCTAAGTTCTTTCGAGATGTTCTGCACTTCTCAAACTCCATCCACAAGACATTGGACTCAACTCCGTGTCAAACATCTGTAACTTTCAAGTTTTCTGTGAAGTATACCTTCAAGAAGAGCCTAGTGTCGAGCTTTTCCGGGAATACTTCTATCTGAACAGGCAAAATGAGTTCACAAACGGGCCTAGCTTGGAACTTGGGTGGAATTTCAATTCAACGCAGAAGAGACGACATCTTCCCTCAAGCAGCTCTACCGTGTCACCCCAAGGACTGGAATCAGACATGGTTCTATTGTAAAGATATCTCACCGTCTGATGAAAATCCATTGCCGGGTTATCGTGTTGAACGTCTTGACTCAAATTATCAACTCCCTGAGAAACTTACTACCGCTGAACGTAAGAAACTCGCCCCTGCTATCAGAAAAGTCCAAGCCCTACTAGGAAATGGTTTAACCGGAGTTGATTTGATCCGATGCTGGGTCTCATGGCGGATCATACCCTTAAGCCGCCGATCAGGCTTGATGTGTACTTGTACCGGAGGAACATACGATCCATTACGCCATAGCTCTCTGCGTCTGACTGAAGAGGGCATTGTTGAAATGGCAACAACCCTGGTAAATAGTAAATTCGAAGACTGTAGCAAAGTGGGTCTGAACCCTTTCTGCAAGCTTAACCCGCCGCCAGATGTAAGTCTCTTGATTTCCCTTACTTTATCGCTTCGTCCAAATATTATGTGAGCTCAAGTATGTTACTCTTCCGCAGGCTAAGTCTGACTTCTGGAAGGCAAAATATGATCACGAAGCCGCCAAAAAGGCTAGAGCTGCCGCAAAAGCCACCAGAAAGACCAGCAAGAAACCTAAGAAAAAGTCAAGCGCCTCTGACATGTTTAAGCTGGATGACACTTCTGAGTCGGAGGTAGCCCTTGACTCTCTTGACTTGTTTTTCAACCATCTTATTGACACTGACTATTACCAGGATGACACGGGAGCCAGCCAAGCAGCTAAAGAAGAGGTAACTATTATTTCCTCCGACTCGGAACCTTTGCCAAGGCAGAAACTTAGACGAGTAACCCAAAAATTAAGGTTTTCACACCCCTTGGCATATTTAGATCCTCACTTTCTTTTGAAACGACAGCAACACGAGAGCCGCCGCCAGACCCGGACCAGTGGAGGTGAAGATTTATCCTCCGGTTTACCAAACACTCCTCGAAAACGCCAAAATGAGGTTCTCTTTAGCCTTAACTCTTTTATTTGCTGGCAGGTTTCTTTCGTTAGCCACTCAATTCCTTCGATTCAATCTTGTAGGAGATTTCCCGTTCTTCTTCTGGCGACTCATCTCAGACTCAACTATTAGCTTTTTCAAGACTTCCCCTCGGTAAGAATAATTACCTTTATGTACCTTCATATCCTCACCATTATGCTGACTTTCCCGAATTCTTTTAGCGATCAAGCAAAACCCAACAAGAAAGCGAAGGTGACAAAACCGGCTGAAGACCCTAAAGCTGCTGAACCGGACCAGCAAGCATCTGCACCAGAAGCCTCTGAACAAGCAGAAGATCCTGCTTCCAACACTCAACCTAAGATGCCTATGTTGTCTATTCATGAAACCAACATTGACCCGTCAACTACTGAACCGTCAAGCTCGCTTAACCCGCCAGAGACTCATGCTGAGGACATTCTGATCACTGGTGCTGGCTTTACTGAACCGGGGAATCCAACTGTATTGGCCAGACATTCTGCCAAACAAGAAGTCATGAAGAGACGGAAAGTGAGGTTTGATGTCTCCCACTATGCTCAATTGAGTAATAGTGAAGTATTATCTGGTTATCTCAATCAAGTACACTCTAGTCGTGACTTGGAAATTGAGATGGTTAAACAGATGCATCAGAAGTATGAGGTATGTCATCCGGCTTACATAAGGTAGATATCCTGCCAGCCCCCAAGTCTTCTAATTATGATAAGATTGAATAATCTGTAGACTTAAAAAACTTATAAGCTTTTGTCCTAGACTCCCTCCAAGTCCGGTTTAAAATTAAACCGGATGCTGAAAATAGCATAATTTTGCATTTGTACTCCCCAAGGGCCGGTTTAATCAGTATGAACGAGCCGGTCCTATTGATCACTGTGTAAAAGAGCAGAACTTAACTGCATAGCCCCCATGAGTCGGCAGAAACTGTTTACAGCACTCCCGGCTCATCATTAGGAAGATACAAGCAATATGCATTAGCCCCCAAGTGCCAAGTGTTGTTGCTTGCAAAGCGCTTGGGACTTTTAGTTATAAAAGTCGTTTCTGTTGAAAAATTGCTTTGATAGACATTAGCCCCCAAGTGCCAAGTGTTGTTGCTTGCAAAGCGCTTGGGACTTATATTGTTGTAATCCGCCATGAAGTATGTTTGATAAATCTGTGCTGCCTGCAGGCTGCTACCACTGAATTGGAATCTCAACTGAACAATGTCAAGACCCGACTGGCGGCTCAGGAAACTGAGACCCGGAAAGCTGAATCAAAATTCCACTTTAGTGTGTTTGAGTCGGAAAAATTGAAGACCAGTTTACTGCGGATAAAAAGGCTTGGCTGAAGAAAAGACTGCCTTGACACAGCGTGCTGAGAAGGCAGAGGCGGCTCTTCAGGAGGCTACCACTGAAATCACCGGTTTAAAACACCATGTGTCTTAGATGGTTTCTGCTATCTTCGGTGAGTCGTCTTGTTATTCATCCAAAGTACTTGTCGTCATAATATAAGGTGCCATTTTAACCAATATATGACTTACTCAGGTCCCAGAAGCAGCAACCTTAGACAAGTTACTCTTGTGAAGCTCAAGGCGGTTTATACTCTTGTTGAGCAATTATATACTGGAGCTCAACGTACATTGGCTACCATCTCCCCGGCTAATCAAGGACCCAATCTGTTAAGCGATGTGCTAAAGAAATTATCCATCCTGCCCACCAGAATCCAAGAAATAAAGCGGTCTTGTGCAAGAGCCGGCGCTGTGACGGCCTTGAGCCGTGCCAAAGTGTGGGTACCGGAATTAGACCCGGCAGATGTGCCCAGTGGGTATCCAAGCTTAAAGGAAGACGGAACCTCTTTCGATCAGCAAGACTTTGCCGCCTGTGTCAAAGAGATTCATCCTCATGAAACAGTCATCGCTCAAGAGACTAATCTTTCCAAATATCAGCCGGCTTACGATGCGGATAATCAGAAGATGCATACGCCTGCGTACAAAGTGATGGACTTAATTCCGCCGATTCGTAAGCACACCTTCACCCCTGATATTGACCCGTCCAATCTGATTGACGACGAAGCTGAATTCTTCTCCTTGCGTGGCTTTGACTGGTCGAAACCAAACTTCCAGATGGCGGAGGAGGAAGAAGAACCGGCAAGGGATGAACCGGAGGCCTCCCGTCAGCAAGACCAAGAAGAGTGAACCGCCAGGCGGGTTAAAGACTTAAGCTTTGACAAAACACTTGACCTCATGTTTGCTCATGGAGCTATGTAATAGGGTAGTTAAAACTTGAATTGGTCGTGCCATCGCACATGTTTTCTGTTTTCCGTAACACTGATGATCCACCGATTTAAAAAATCACTCTTTGTATGATAGTCTTTGACTTATGCAGATTTGAATTATTATGATCCTGCACACAAAGAAAACACAAGGGCCCTGGCGGCTTAATGCCGGGCGGGTCATGATACCCAATGAAAGCCGCTGGGGATGAATAGTTCAAAACTAGGGCCAGTCAGATAACTGCTAAGGAAAACAACAAACCTGTGATATATACTTAAACTGTCGGCTTATCAGCTTCATGCAATTTAGAGGTGTTAGAACTATAACTTCAACCATGGTATTCTTTACGCTTTGGCGATTTAGAGTCTATCCTCCTGACGGGTTGTATAAACCCAAAGCATACTTCCAACGTGAGCCGTAAACATGGCAGCTGGGCCCGACTTTTAAAAACTGGAAAGCAGCGCAAAATTCAAATACGAATAAGAAATCAAAAGAAATTCAGGGCTTTTGTAGACCGTCAAATTAAAGTGTCATCTTCAATGAAACTAGCCGAAGCCACTGGATTGTTCGTGCTGCCGTGATCCGGACTCACCGTGTGCCCAATCGATATTTGAACCCTAGATAAGTCTGGTCTTGCTCAAAGACTTATGAGTATGCGGGGCCGGACACTACAAGAAATATGTCAACTAGTGACCTTTTGTCAGTGACCCTGGAAGAATTGGTCATAGATCTATGACCATTTCAGACCAATTGGTCAAAAGCTGTTCGGGGGGCTCCAAACCCTAAACTATAACGACCATTTTGGTCAGGAAGGTCGTAATTTCCTTACACGAAATGGTCATAAAGCAGATAGCACTGGTCTGCTACCTTATTTCTAGCTGACCATGACCAATATAGATGGTCATAACCTTGTAAATTGTGATGGGTTGCTATGACTAGGCGCCACCTCATCAGTTTTGCCTATGTGTCATGTCCATGTCGAAGTTTTTCCCCTAGGTTGTGAAGCAACCTATATTTCTGTCATTCCCAAAATTCCCAAAAAAATCTCATAAATTCTTTGGGTCATATCTTCATCTAATATGTAAAAAACCTTCCTTTCCTAGTTCAAAACTAATTCAACAATATTCATTTTCCTATTCTGTTCACAACAACAGTTTGTGAAGGAAGTACCACTTTGGCATGTCCAAATAGTATCCATTTTCTACAGTGCTTTCCTATGCCCAAATAACCATGCTCCACCAAATGCCAGCTCAATCCATTCATTATTTTGAGCCGAGCTTCAACATTCGTATTTATGTCTAGTGTGGTAGTTTGCAAAGCAAGTACCACCTAGGCTCCTCCTTTCGAGCTGAAAATTTGTGAAGACGGTCTTCTTAGTAACTGATCATCCTCAGCCAAAACTCACACCCATTAGCCATGTACCTTTCCTGTACCGCTAATCAAACACTTGGCTGCTAATTCATGTTTGAGCATCGATCGGTCTCCTCGTGAGAATCTTATGTTGTAATTTTCTTCCTAAAACCTACCTGGGGAGTGCCCAACCCACTAGACATGCCTAGCCTGCCCAGAACACATGGCAACGCCACGGTCACGCGGTGACCACGCGGCGGGCATGCGAGTTTACGTGCTCTAGAGTTGGGGGCCTTGGCCAGCGCCCAAACCTCGACGTATCGCCAGCAAACCATGTATTTATGATTAAATAGGTACTTATGTAACTACAAATGATTTTTGGAAAAAATAAATAGTAAACTATGAGGCAGCTGCAGTTCAAATTTGACCCGCTTCCTACTGAATCAGCGGGAATTTGTCTTTTTCACCAAAGGTGGATCAAAACTTTTGACGCCCAACCATTTTGTCAATTGTGCATTAAATATGGCCTAGTATTTTAGAAAAATGATTTGTTCCAATTTTGCAACAATTATTTGGGAGGTCCTACACAAAAAAACCTCCTTTTGGGCACTTGAAAAATGGAAAATGGTTTTTTCGTCCAAAAAAATGAAAACTTCCTTAGGCAATATTGTTTGCCATTCCAAGATGCACCCTTGTGCACAATATGAGATCATTTGAACAAACTATGTCATGAATGTGGCCAAAGGATTGATCATTTGACTTGAAAGCCGTGAATCTTCACGCATGATAGCTCATTTCTGAGAACACTTTTTTAAAAGAATTGCCGTATTACAAGTTTATTATTTTTCCTGGTAACTTGGTCATATATAATGCCACAATGCGAAGGTTTTCCAATTTTTTTATTTTTTTTATTTTTTATGCCCGTTTCAAAATGTGGTCAAAACGGCGGGAATGACTGTTCCTAGCTAGTGGTTGAATCTTGGAATTTTTTTGGTGTTTCTCTGATTAAATAGATACTTATGTACATAGAAATGATTTTTTAAAAAAAATAAAGAGCAAACTACAAGGCAGCTACAGTTCAAATTTGACCCACTTCCAACTGAATCGGCGGAAATTTGTCTTTTTCACGAGAGGTGGATCAAAACTTTTTACACCCAACCATTTGGTCAATTGTGCATTAAATATGGCCAAGTATTTTATAAAAATGATTTGGTCCAATTTTGCAACAATTATTTGGGAGGTCCTTCACAAAAAAACCTCCTGTTGGGCACTCAAAAAATGGAAAATGGTTTTTTCGTCCAAAGAAAATGAAAACTTCCTTAGGCCATAAGATTTATCATTTGGCTTGAAAGCCATTGATCTACACATGTGATAGCTCGATTTTGAGAACACTTTTTTAAAATAATTGCCATATTACAAGTTTGTTATTTTTCCTGGGAACTTGGCCACATATAATGACACAAATGCGAAGGTTTCCCAATTTTTTGATTTTTTTGAATTTTTTATGCCCGTTTCAAAATGCGGTCAAAACGGCGGGAATGACCGTTCCTAGCTAGTGGTTGAATCTTGGAATTCTTTTGGTGTTTCTCTGATTAAATAGATACTTTTGTACCTAGAAATGATTTTTGTAAAAAATAAATAGCAAACTATGAGGCAGTCGCAGTTCAAATTTGACCCGCTTCCAGCTGAAACGGCAAAAAATTGTCTTTTTCACCAGAGGTGGATCAAAACTTTTTACACCCAATAATTTGGCCAATTGTGCATTAAATATGGCCTAGTATTTTATAAAATTGATTTGGTACAATTTTGCAATAATTATTTGGTAGGTTCTTCACAAAAAAACCTCATTTGGAGCACTCGGAAAATGGAAAATGGCTCTTTTGTGCAATGAAAGTAAAAACTACCCAAAGCAACATTGTTTGGAATTCCATGATGCACCCTTGTGCACAATATGAGATCATTTGAACAAACTATGCCATGAATGTGGCCATAAGATTGATCATTTGGCTTGAAAGCCATGAATTTTCATGCATGATAGCTCATTTCTGAGAACACTTTTTTAAAATAATTTCCGTATTATAAGTTTATTATTTTTCCTGGAAACTTGGTCATATATAATGACCCAATGCGAAGCTTTTCCAATTTTTTGATTTTTTTCGAATGTTTTATGCCCGTTTCAAAATGCAGTCAAAACGGCGGGCTTGACCGTTCCTAGCTAGTGGTTGAATCTTGGAAAACTTTTGATGTTTCTCTGATTAAATAGATACTTATGTACCTAGAAATGATTTTTGGAAAAAATAAAGAGCAAAATAAAAGGCACCTGCAGTTCAAATTTGACCCGCTTCCAGCTGAATCGGCGGAAATTTGTCTTTTTCACCAGAGGTGGATCAAAACTTTTTACACGCAACCATTTGGTCAATTGTGCATTAAATATGGCCTAGTTTTTTTATAAAATTGATTTGGTCCAATTTTGCAACAAATATATGGTAGGTCCTTCACACAAAAAACTCATTTCGGGCACTCGGAAAATGGAAAATGAATTTTTCATGCAAAGAAAATGAAAATTCCCTTAGGCAACATTGTTTGCCATTCCAAGATGCACCCTTGTGCAAAATATCAGATCATTTGAACAAACTCCCTTGATTTGGTTCAATTTTGCAACATAGATTTGTAGGCATTTAATTTTTTTCCAGAAATTTGGGTCCAAATTTTGGATATTTGAGCGCGCGCCAGCCAACCAATGAGAAGCGAGGAACCACGTCCACGCGGATCACCAAGTTGGACATGATCTGAGCCATCCATCACGCGCCCATCCAACGGTGGATCTTCTCCTGAAAGACCAAAACCCTAGCCTACCTACCCACCCACCCTTTCCTTCTCCAGATCCAATCGAGGTTGCCGCGCCGTCCTCTCCCTTGTCGCGACCTAGTCTCCGCCACCGCCGCCATCCCCATCGACCACGGCCGCCCCCACCCACCGCCGACCTCGTCTCCGCCATCCCCCTCCCCTCGCCTTCATCCGGCGTGCGTGCGTGCATCCAACCAGCCCCAAAAATGAAGACACGGGGCTTGCTCCTCCTCGTCCCACCCAATCGTCGCCGCCGCCGACCTCCTCCCTCTCCCCCAATCCCAACCCCACCGGCGGCGAGCTCGTCTCCCCGAGGCCCATCCTCTGCCCTCCACCCCACCGCCGGCGCCCTTAGTCTCTCCTTCATCTCCCTATGCTCCAGATCGGGGGGCCGCGACCGTGCACCCAGATCGAGAGGGGAGGCCGTGTCGCTCCTGTCGCGGCCAGATCCAAGGCCAAGCCCGTGGGGACCTGCTCGGGCTTCTCGCAGGGGCCACGGCGGTGGGATCCACAACCACAGGGGGTCTGAACCCTAGCCGCCGCAGTGGGTCACCGGCACGACCCCCGCACCTCCGACGGGCAATGGCACCAAGGATCGCTCTACGCGGGCCTTCATCAGCGCCAGCTTCACCACCGGGACCTGCAGCCTCCTCCTCCGGTGTTCATCTGCATCAGGGCAGGTAACCCCGCCAATCCCCTTTCCTTGTGCTCTCTTGGTGATGCAAAATCCGATTCTTCTTGGCCACTGAAACTCGAGTAGTTCTTCAGTTAGTCAGTATGCACGCATTAGAAACAACCTGATTTTGTTCTTGTCCCCTGTATTCGACGGCGTCGGTTAAGAGACAATGGGTTAATCATGCCAGGCAGGACACTTGCATCCATCCAACCGTGAGGGCTAGCTTGATACAAGTGCATCCATAATATAAGAGGATGTTTATGATTCGTGTATGGAGGCACTCTGAACATTTTTTTGTTTGCACAATATTAATACTGAATTTGTGTGATCTGTCTGATTGCTTATGCTTCTGGCAGATGAGCGATTTTATTTGACAGATGGATTGTAACTTGCCTAGTGAACTATAAACTAATTTTTGAAAGATCTCCACAATCAATTGATTTCTGGTTGCTACAAAATGGAAGCATGGTAGAAATTAAAAAAATTGTGTGATTGCACCTGGTAGCAAAGCAGTACTACTTGCAGGCGTTACGTTTTTTGATCCCCCTTGTTTCCTGCTGTGTGTACTGAGAAAGTTTGTTTTTGCAGCTAAGAGGGCATGGGCCTCGACCTCCATGGACGGTGGCCAGATCGAGCGGAGCTTCCCTTCCTCTGCCTGGCGGGGCAAGGACAAGGACAAGCAGCAACATCATCGCATCATCAAGGTTCGATCCCCCTTGTTGTAGTCCCTCCCTACCTCATGTTGAATTGATGTTGAATTCAAGTCAAGGTACCCGTGATTAACCTCTGGGTAATGATGCTCTGAATACTGTTTGCTACTATTACACTGTCTTGTTGATTTCTTTTAACAATCATACCTAGCTAAAATCTTCTTGTCCACAGCAGAGCAGCCTCATCCTCTTCATGCTGGCTTGACTGCCTCTGATTCTTCATGTTTGCTGCCTTGCCTTGCAGATGCGGCAGCTCAAGGGCGAGGTCAACATCTTCTCCAGGGCCGACGGGTCGGTGTTGTTCGAGATGGGCAACACCAGGGTCATCGCCGCCGTCTACGGCCCCTGAGACGTAGTCGCTTTTTCTTTGCACACCAACTCTTCTATTCGATGCCATGGCTGTTAGGGCTTTGGATCCCGAGAGGTCTCTAGTTAATGATCGGTATTGAGAGATTTTGGTGGTTGCTTATGCTTATTGTGTATCACATTGAAAAAGAAAATGCACAATGAGCTTACCTTTGTATATCAGGATTTTTTCTTCATCGGTTACTGGTATTTGGCTTCTATGTGCTAATTAAACCCGATCAGTATGTATACTTCTTTGATGTTGTATAATATTGGTGTCAAAGGAGTTAATTTAAACCGGATATGATCTACGGGAACAATTTTTTTGCTGTTCAAACGGTTAAATTCTGGTTCATTGTTTCAAACATCTAAATGATGTTTAATTTGTCCTTCTATGCTTACATGATAAAAATGTCGCATTTATAGGATTGTAAACCTGATGTGATTGGAGTAGTATTTACTTGCTGCTGATAGTAACTACTTGTATCCACTGATTTCTATGCCTCATTTTGCTTGTTTTACTTTATTTATGCACACAGACTACCTACAAGTTAATGTGCTTTTAGATTTGCCTTTATTTTGCTCCTTACCATATTGTTTGATAACTTGCAGATGTTGTACTTCATTCGTGTTTCGTCGTGGGCTCCAAGGAGTGAAGAAGCATTGAGTTCTAGCTCATTGGAGCTAGTTATATTCTGATAGATAGTTATATTTTGATATTTAGTTGTGTTCTTGGTGGCTGTAAACCTGATGTGAAGTATGTTCGATTATAAATGTGGTGTATGTTTGATTGTAAGGTGCCAAATTTGGTTGTTGAAGTATTACTTCTATTTTTAGTCAGTTCTGGTTTAAATATTTGTTTTTATTTACAGGAAAATCAAAATTTGAAGAACATGACTCTGACCATTGGGACCCACTCAAACCCATCTGACTATTGGATCTGTCTTAAAAAAAGAAATGTAACTAAAAAAAGAAATGTAACTATTGAGCCAAAAAGGCCATGGCCCAAAAACGAAAGGCCCAATTGTTGGGTCAGGCCAATGTAGAAATCCAAACTATTAGAAAAAATAACCCATGTAGCTAGAAAAAATATACAGTAAAGAGGCTAAATTGTTGGGCTGGGCCCATGTAGAAAATCGAATTGGACCAGGCTGAATCTTGTGCCACATCAGATTGCCACGCTGGATGCCTATGTGGCCTGGGGAGGTTGCTAGTGACCAAAACGCCATAGTAGACATATTTTGGTCATAAACGTCTACGACCATTCTAGAAGAAAGGTCGCTATAGTCAGTTTACGACTGCCAGCTTTTGACCTTATGTTTTTTGTCACAAAAAGGTCACAAATTGAAAACAGTGACCATTCAGTGACCAATAGTGCTGGTCACAAGTTGACATATTTCTTGTAGTGGGAGTGACAGTATCATGGGCCGATTTATCCAAGTTTCAAGGAAGGCGGCTTATGAAGCCTGGATCCATCTGACTCTGTAAACTGTACTCTCGAATGAGAAGCCGCCGTTTGAACCTTAACGAAGATCAGATCTTGGTGGAATACGCCATAAATACTGATCGTTAAGAGTTCGGCGGGTCAATCAGGATGACCTGATGGAGTTGAAGCAGCTGGTGTTACAGGTAGGACGACCCGGTCAGAGTTGTTCTCTTCGGTCGAATATGCCTATGTTTGAACAAACTTGGTTAAGAGGGTAGTAACGTTATGTTCTCTTCGGTCGAATACGCCTATGTTTGAATAGGAAGCCCCCAAGTGACATACTTCCAAACGTGGCGTTGAGCCGATCAAGAGGGTACCGACAGCTATGTTCTCTTTGGTGAATACACCTATGTTTGAACATGAAGCCCCCAAGTGACCCTATAACCATTTTGCCTTGCGCCGATCACGTGGGTACTGACAGCTATGCTCGATGAGCAGGAAGCCCCCAAGTGATCATATAAGTTTTGGCATTGTGCCTGATCAAGAGGGTACTGACAGCTATGCTCAATGAGCAGGAAGCCCCCAAGTGATCATATAAGTTTTGGCATTGCGTCGATCAAGAGGGTACTGACAATTATGCTCAATGAGCAGGAAGCCCACAAGTGATCATTAGGGACCTATGTTTGAGTTGTGCTATGCATCCAACTCTCTTTGGTCCTGGAAGTTGTGGGCGTCAAGCCTCTTAAATGATGATAAAGACTTAGCTTTGAATAAGTAAAACGATAGAGGCCCTGAATTGTCAGGGAAGCCGTCTTTATTATACTGCTTATAATATATACATCTGATAACTATGTACATCATGAGAGCCGGAGGCTCAAGTATAGTAGGGCCGAAGATGAGCAATGTTCCATGGCCGACGGGTCTCCTCCTCCGATATGCATGAGTCCTTGTTGTCTCGAACGTCGATAAGGTAGTATGACCCATTATGTAGATTCTTGCTGACCACAAAAGGTCCTTCCCAAGGTGGTGATAACTTGTACATATCTGTCTGATCTTGGATGAGTCGGAGCACTAAGTCGCCTTCTTGAAAGGTTCTGGTTTTGACCCGGTGGTTGTGATAACGCCGTAGGTCTTGCTGGTAAATCGCCGAACGAGCCGATGCGAGGTCACGCTCCTCATCCAATAAGTCAAGTGTGTCTTGATGCGCCTTTTCATTGTCGGCCTCAACATAAGCCGCCACCCGGGGTGAACTGTGACGGATGTCACTAGGGAGAACCGCATCTGCCCCCTAAACCATGATGAAGGGTGTGTAACCCGTAAACCTGTTGGGTGTTGTGTTGATGCTCCATAACACTGAAGGCAACTCCTCCACCCAACAACCCGGTGTTCTCTGTAAAGGAACCATAAGTCGGGGCTTGATACCTCGCAGAATCTCCTGATTTTCTCGATCTGCTCGCCCATTGGATTGAGGGTGAGCTACAGAGGAAACATCAAGCTGGATATGCTCTCGTTGACAAAATTCTTCCATAGCACCTTTATAAATATTAGTGCCATTATCTGTTATGATGTTGTGCGGAAAGCCAAAACGGAAGATCACCTTCTTCATGAATTGAACCGTCGTTGCTGCATCACATTTACTAACCGGCTCTGCTTCAATCCACTTAGTAAACTTATCAACCGCCACCAAGAGGTGGGTCTTTTTATCCTTGGACCTTTTGAAAGGCCCAACCATATCAAGCCCCCAAGTTGCAAATGGCCAAGTAATTGGAATCATCCTCAATTCTTGAACCGGCACATGAGCTCGTCGTGCAAATTTCTGACAGCCGTCACATCTGCTTACCAAATCCTCAGCATCAGCATGAGTCGTTAGCCAATAAAACCCATGACGGAAAGTCTTGGCTACCAGAGATTTAGAGCCGGCATGATGAGCACAATCTTCTTCATGGATTTCTCGTAAAATCTCACAGCCTTCTTTAGGAGAGACGCGATGTTGAAACGCTCCTATAATGCTGCGATGGTGCAACTCTCCATTGATAATCGTCATTGACTTAGACCGCCGGGTTATCTGCCTGGCCAAGACCTCATCCTCCAGCAACTCACCCCGGGCCATGTAAGCCAAATACGGAACCGTACAATCAGGAATAGCATGGAGAGATGCCACCAATTGTGCTTCTGGGTCAGGAACAGCAAGGTCCTCCTCTGTAGGCACTTTCACAGATGGGTTAAGCAGAATATCCAAAAACGTATTAGGTGGCACCGGCTTACACTGAGATCCTAGCCGTCTTAAAGTATCAGCCGCCTCGTTCTTCCGGCGATCAATATGTTCAACTTGGTAACCCTTGAAATGACCTGCAATGGCATCAACCTCCCGGCGATAAGCCACCATAAGAGGATCCTTGGAATCCCAAATGCCTGAAACTTGCTGAGCCACCAGATCTGAATCGCCAAAACACCTCACCCGGCTTAAGCTCATCTCCTTAGCCATTCGAAGACCATGGAGTAAGGCCTCATACTCTGCTGCATTGTTAGTACAGGGGAACATTAACCGAAGAACATAGGAAAACTTGTCACCTTGTGGGGAAGTCAAAACAACTCCAGCCCCCGAGCCCTCCAGCTGTTTGGATCCATCAAAGTGGATAGTCCAATATGTGTTATCCGGTTCTTCCTCGGGCGTCTGCAACTCTGTCCAATCATTGATGAAATCCACCAGTGCTTGGGACTTGATGGTTGTACGCGACATATACTTTAAACCGTGAGGACCGAGCTCAATGGCCCATTTAGCAACCTGGCATGTGGCTTCTCTGCTTTGAATGATATCTCCTAAAGGAGCAGAACTTACCACAGTGATAGGATGACCTTGAAAATATTGCTTAAGCTTCCGGCTTGCCATAGAAACCCCATATACAAGCTTCTGCCAGTGTGGATATCTCTGTTTGGACTCGATAAGCACCTCACTGATATAATAAACCGGCCGTTGAACCAGATATTCTTTGCTTGCCTCCTTCCTTTCCACCAAAATAGCTACACTAACGGCCCAGCTATTAGCAGCCACATATAACAACAAAGGCTCTTTATCAACAGGGGCAACAAGCACGGGCGGCTCAGCCAACTGTTTCTTCAGATCCTTAAACGCCCTATCAACAACATCACTCCAAACAAAATGATCCATCTTTTTCATCATCTGGTAAAGGGGAATAACCTTCTCACCCAGCCGGCTTATGAACCGACTCAAAGCCGCAATACGACCCGCCAGTCGCTGAACATCATTGACACACGCCGGTTTAGCCAAAGACGTAATGGCTTTGATCTTCTCCGGGTTAGCTTCAATGCCTCTGTTAGAAATCGGAAATCCCAATAGCTTGCCTGCTGGCACAACAAAGACACATTTGGCCGGGTTAAGCATCATTTTGTAGACCCAGAGAATGTCAAATGTCTCTTTCAAATCGTCAATCAAGGTCTCTTTCTCTCTTGACTTCACCACAATGTCATCTACATAAGCATGAACATTGCGCCCAATCTGATTGTGAAGGCAATTTTGTACACACCACTGATAAGTCTCCTGGGCGCTCTTGAGCCCAAAAGGCATAGACACATAGCAGAAGGCTCCAAACGGAGTAACGAAAGTTGTCTTCTTCTGGTCCTTAACTGCCATTTTGATGTGATGATAACTAGAATAAGCATCCAAAAAACTCAAACGCTCACAACCCGCCGTAGCATCAATGATTTGATCAATACGAGGGAGAGCAAACGGATCAGCCGGGAAAGCCTTGTTTAAGTCTGTGTAATCCACACACATTCGCCAAGTGCCGTTCTTTTTGAGTACCAACACCGGATTAGCCAGCCACTCAGGATGAAAAACTTCAATGATAAATCCGGCCGCCAAAAGCCGGGCCACTTCCTCACCAATGGCCTTGCACTTCTCCTTGTTAAACCGGCGAAGAAATTGCTTGACCGGTTTAACCTTTGGATCAATATTAAGAGTGTGCTCAGTGAGTTCCCTGGGTACACCCGGCATGTCTGAAGGCTTCCATGCAAAGATGTCCCGGTTCTCACGGATGAACTCGATGAGTGCTCTTTCCTATTTTGGATCCAGATTAGCGCTGATGTTGAACTGCTTAGGTGAGTTGCCAGGGACGAAATCAACCATCTTAGTATCATCCGCCGATTTAAATTTTAACAAAGGTTCATGCTCAGTGGTTGGTTTCTTCAAGGATGTCATGTCCGCCGGGTCAACATTGTCTTTGTAAAATTTCAACTCCTCCGTTGCACAAACTGATTCAGCATAAGCCGCATCTCCTTCCTCACATTCCAAGGCCACCTTGCGACTCCCATACACTGTGATGGTGCCCTTATAACCTGGCATTTTAAGCTGCAAGTAGACATAACAGGGCCTCGCCATGAATTTAGAATAAGCCGGCTGGCCGAACAGAGCATGGTAAGGGCTTTTGATCTTGACCACTTCAAAGGTTAACGTCTCAGACCTGGAATCATACTCATCTCTAAAGGCAACTTATAATGATATCTTACCCACTGGGTAGGCTGATTTACCTGGCACGACACCATGGAAGACAATATTTGACAGTTTAAGGTTCTTATCTGTCAGTCCCATGCGTCGGAAGGTCTCGTAATATAGGATGTTAATGCTGCTACCCCCATCCATGAGCACCTTAGTAAACTTATAAACCCCAACTTGAGGCGCCACCACCAAAGCCAGATGACCCGGATTATCAACCCGAGGTGGATGATCCTATCGACTCCATACAATAGGCTGCTTTGACCATCACAGATAACGCGGAACCGCCGGCTCAATTGTGTTTAGGGCCCTCTTATGAAGTTTTTGGTCCCGATTACATAAGCTAGTGGTGAAGACATGATATTTCCCAGTATTCAATTGTTTTGGATTGCTCTGATAACCGGACTGCTGCTGTTGATTCCCCTGACTATTCTGCTGATTGTAACCACCCTGGTTACCGTGACCTTGAAATCCGGAACTTGAGCCGCCGCCTCCATGACCCGGACCGTGAGAGCCGGACCCTGATCCACCATTTGGGCCATGGTGGCGCTGGATGGACTCCCGAAAGATTCTCATTATGCTGCAATCCTTCCACGAATGAGTCCCGTTTATGATCCGTGTCGTGTTTTGGACACGACTGGTTTAACATTGCTTCAAGGTTGAATCCTGCCCTCGGAGCCGGCGGCCCCTGCGGCCCCCTACGGCGCTGGTCATTATTGCGTGCACATGTGTTAGCCACAAAGTCATTAGCCTTGCGCTTACCGTTGCCACCCTGACTGGCAGAGTTGTACTGTTGTCCCTTCATGCCATTACTCTTCTTTCCCTTTCCCGATCTTTTCATCCTCTGAATCAGGGTCCTTGGTACCATCAAAGTCGGCATACTTAACTAGAGCCGCCATCAGCTCCCTCATGTCGTTGCAATGACGCTTGAGCCGCCCAAGCTTCTGTTTGAGCGGAATGAACCGGCAATTTTTCTCCAACATCAGAACCGCTGAGGCGACGTTGATGTTATCTGAAGAATGTATGATGGTTGAGACCGGCGCATCCAGCTGGTCATGGACTCGCCCTCGGCCTGAACGAAAGAAACCAAATCCACAATCGACATAGGCTACTTGCACGCTTTGAAATTTTGGATAAACCGGGCCTTCAACTCCGCCCATGACCCGATGGAATTAGCCGGCAATCCCTTCAACCAGGTGCGAGTCGTCCCTTCTAACATCATGGTGAAGTACTTGGCGTAAGCAGCTTCACTAATGTCCAGCATCTCCATGGCCATCTCATAACTCTCCACCCATGCCTCAGGGGGTTGATCGGTTGTGTAATTAAGCACCTTATGAGGGCCTTTGAAGTCCTTGGGCAGATGCTCGTTTCGTATAGCTGCTGTTAGACACGGCATACCGAAAGCCTTGGAAGTCACACCTGCCTCAATTGAAGCTGTCGGGTAAACCGACATGTGCTGACGAGCCTCCTGTTGAGCCGCCAGCTCAGCCACCCGACGTGCTCTAGCCTGGTCCACCAAATCCTGTGCATTGACTCCATTGCGTGTCGGGTCATGTCCATGAGGTTGGTTAAGGCGTCGTTCAATACTTGAGACCGCTGGTGAGTCAATGCGCCTGTTGTAACTCCGGCTTGGACGAGGGGTCCCATGAATCCGATCACGGCTATAAGAGTAAGCCTACTGCTGCACTAGAGCTGTTTGAAGAAGCTCCCTGGCCCTTCGGGTTTCAACCGCTGCTGGAGTTTCACCCTCGTCGAGCAGAGACGCCAATCGTGTAGCTGCACAATCATGTTGTCCAAAGGGGTGGAGTACTGACCCGACGGTGTCATCACATGCTGAGGCGGAGTGCTGTTCATACGTGGCTGGCTGGGCGGTTGAACTATTCGGTTCACCACCGGCGGATTACTGGCCCCAGGTCCAGGGGTGTTGAAGAGGTCCCTTGACTCATAAACCAAGGGGCAAACGACTCTGTTGCTTCCTCCTCAAGACTTCATGTTAGGCGTTCTGATCTACCCTAGGCCAATATGAATCTGCTTGAATCCGCTGTGCTTGGGCGTCCAAAACTGCCTGTTCTGCGGCCATCCTAGTGTTCTCTGCTGCTAAGTCTGCCTTAGCTTGCGCTATTCCATCACGTAATTTAGCCACTTCTACCTTCTATTGCTCCTGGTTTTCTAGGGTTACCTCAACCTCATTAGAGTCGCCAGAGCATCCAGAAGGTCTGTTAAGACTTGAGCCGGCGGGCGAGCTGAACCACCAGGCCTAGCTGTCGTGACCGCAGCCGCACCAGAAGTAATAGCCGCGATAGCTGCCGGGCCAAGAACCGGTTGTGTGCCAGCCATGAAGATTGCCACCCTGTTTGGCGGCTAAGAGGGGTCTGGAATACTATCGCCATTGGAACAGCCCCCAAGCCTTCCATCACGTAGCTGATACATAGAATTGGTCTCGCATGTGGACTCATGCTACCTCTTGAGCACTTCGTTGGTGTTTCCCTTGAACAGGAAAGGGTGATGCAGCAAAGTAGCGTAAGTATTTCCCTCAGTGTTTGAGAACCAAGGTACCAATCTAGTAGGAGGCCACACGCAAGTCCCTCGTACCTGCACAAACAAATAAGAACCTTGCAACCAACACGATAAAGGGGTTGTCAATCCCTTCACGGTCACTTACGAGAGTGAATCTGATAGAGATGATAAGATAATATTTTTGGTATTTTTATGATAAAGATTGAAAGTAAAGATTGCAAAATAAAATAGATTGGAAACTTATATGATAAAAGATAGACCCGGGGGGCATAGGTTTCACTAGTGGCTTCTCTCAAGATAGCATAGGTATTACGGTGGGTGAACAAATTACTGTCGAGCAACTGATAGAAAAGCAAATAATTATGAGAATATCTAAGCATGATCATGTATATAGGCATCACTGTTGGAAATATGCCTTAGAGGCAATAATAAAAGCATTATTATTATATTTCCTTATTCATGATAATTGTCTTTATTCATGCTATAATTGTGTTATCCGGAAATCGTAATACATGTGTGAATAATAGACACCAACATGTCCCTAGTAAGCCTCTAGGTGACTAGCTCGTTGATCAACATATACTCATGGTTTCCTGACTATGGACATTGGATGTCATTGATAACAAGATCACATCATTAGGAGAATGATGTGATGGACAAGACCCAATCCTAAACATAGCACAAGATCGTATAGTTCGTTTGCTAGAGTTTTCCAATGTCAAGTATCTTTTCCTTAGACCATGAGATCGTGTAACTCCCGGATACCGTAGGAGTGCTTTGGGTGTACCAAACGTCACAACGTAACTGGGTGACTATAAAGGTATACTACGGGTATCTCTGAAAGTGTCTGTTGGGTTGACACGGATCAAGACTGGGATTTGTCACTCCGTGTGACGGAGAGGTATCACTGGGCCCACTCGGTAATGCATCATCATAATGAGCTCAAAGTGACCAAGTGTCTGGTCACGGGATCATGCATTACAGTACGAGTAAAGTGACTTTCCGGTAACGAGATTGAACGAGGTATTGGGATACCGACGATTGAATCTCGGGCAAGTAACATACCGATTGACGAAGGGAATTGTATACGGGGTTGCTTGAATCCTCGACATCGTGGTTCATCCGATGAGATCATCGAGGAGCATGTGGGAGCCAACATGGGTATCCAGATCCCGCTATTGGTTATTGACCGGAGAGCGATCTCGGTCATGTCTACATGTCTCCCAAACCCGTAGGGTCTACACACTTAAGGTTCGATGACTCTAGGGTTGTAGGGATATGTATATGCAATAACCCGAATGTTGTTCGGAGTCCCGGATGAGATCCCGGATGTCACGAGGAGTTCCGGAATGGTCTGGAGGTAAAGAATTATATATGGGAAGTCTTGTTTTGGTCACCGGAAAGGTTTCGCGCATTATCGGTATTGTACCGGGAGTGCCGAAAGGGGTCCAGGGGTCCACCAAGGGGGTCCACCTGCCCCTGGGGGGCACATGGGCTGTAGGGGTGTGCGCCTTGGCCTATATGGGCCAAGGGCCCCAAGAGGCCCATGTGCCAAGAGATGACGGAAAGGAAGATTCCTAAAGGGGGAAGGCACCTCCTAGGTGCCTTGGGGAGGATGGACTCCTCCCTGGCCGCACCCTTCCTTGGAGGAAGGGCTAAGGCTGCGCCCCCCCCTCTCCCTTGGACCTATATATAGTGGGGGGAAGGGAGGGCAGCCACACCTAAGCCCTGGCGCCTCCCTCTCCCTCTCCAACACCTCTTCCTCCGTAGAGCTTGGTGAAGCCCTGACGGAGTACTGCAGCTTCACCACCACCACGCCGTCGTGCTGCTGCTGGAGCCATCTTCCTCAACCTCTCCTTCCCCTTGCTGGATTAAGAAGGAGGAGACGTCACGCTGACCGTACGTGTGTTGAACACGGAGGTGCCGTCCGTTCGGCGCTAGGATCTCCGGTGATTTGGATCACGGCGAGTACGCCTTCCTCATCCCCGTTCTTTGAATGCTTCCGCGCGTGATCTACAAAGGTATGTAGATGCAATCCGATCACTCGTTGCTAGATGAACTCCTAGATGGATCTTGGTGAAACCGTAGGAAAACTTTTGTTTTCTGCAACGTTCCCCAATAGTGGCATCATGAGCTAGGTCTATGTGTAGTTCTCCTGCACGAGTAGAACACAATTTGTTGTGGGCGTTGATGTTGTCAACTTTCTTGCCGCTACTAGTCTTATATTGCTTCAACGGTATTGTGGGATGAAGCGGCCCGGACCAACCTTACACGTACGCTTACGTGAGACCGGTTCCACCGACTAACATGCACAAGTTGCATAAGGTGGCTGGCGGGTGTCTGTTTCTCCCACTTTAGTTGGAGCGGATTCGATGAAAAGGGTCCTTATGAAGGGTAAATAGAAATTGACAAATCACGTTGTGGCTTTCACGTAGGTAAGAAAACGTTCTTGCTAGAACCCTTTTGCAGCCACGTAAAACTTGCAACAACAATTAGAGGACGTCTAACTTGTTTTTGCAGTAAGTGTTCTGTGATGTGATATGGCCAAAGTTGTGATGAATGATGAATGATATATATGTGATGTATGAGATGTTCATGCTATTGTAATAAGAATCACGACTTGCATGTCGATGAGTATGACAACCGGCAGGAGCCATAGGAGTTGTCTTATTTTTTGTATGACCTGCGTGTCATTGAGAAACGCCATGTAAATTACTTTACTTTATTGCTAAACGCGTTAGCCGTAGTAGTAGAAGTAATAGTTGGCGAGCAACTTCATGGAGACACGATGATGGAGATCATGATGATGGAGATCATGGTGTCATGCCGGTGACAAGATGATCATGGAACCCCAAGATGGAGATCAAAGGAGCTATGTGATATTGGCCATATCATGTCACTATTATTGTTTGATTGCATGTGATGTTTATCATGTTTCTGCATCTTGTTTACTTAGAACGACGGTAGTAAATAAGATGATCCCTCATAATAATTTCAAGAAAGTGTTCCCCCTAACTGTGCACCGTTGCGACAGTTCGTTGTTTCGAAGCACCACGTGATGATCGGGTGTTAGATTCTAACGTTCACATACAACGGGTGTAAGACAGATTTACACATGCAAACACTTAGGTTGACTTGACGAGCCTAGCATGTACAGACATGGCCTCGGAACACAGAAGATCGAAAGGTCGAGCATGAGTCGTATAGAAGATACGATCAACATGAAGATGTTCACCGATGTTGACTAGTCCATCTCACGTGATGATCGGACACGGCCTAGTTAACTCGGATCATGTTATACTTAGATTACTGGAGGGATGTCTATCTAAGTGGGAGTTCATTGAATAATTTGATTAGATGAACTTAATTATCATGAACTTAGTCTAAAAATTTTACAATATGTCTTGTAGATCAAATGGCCAACGTAGTCCTCAACTTCAATGCGTTCCTAGAGAAAACCAAGCTGAAAGACGATGGCAGCAACTACACGGACTGGGTCCAGAACCTGAGGATCATCCTCATAGCTGCCAAGAAAGATTATGTCCTACAAGCACCGCTAGGTGACGCACCTGTTCTCCCTGCAGAACAAGATGTTATGAACGCTTGGCAGGCACGTACCGATGACTACTCCCTCGTTCAGTGCGGCATGCTTTACAGCTTAGAGCCAGGGCTCCAAAAGCGTTTTGAGAGACACGGAGCATATGAGATGTTCGAAGAGCTCAAAATGGTTTTCCAAGCTCATGCCCGGGTCGAGAGATATCAAGTCTCCGACAAGTTCTTCAGCTGTAAGATGGAGGAAAATAGTTTTGTCAGTGAGCACATACTCACTATGTCTGGGTTGCATAACCGCTTGAGTCAGCTGGGAGTTAATCTCCTGGATGACGCGGTCATTGACAGAATCCTTCAGTCGCTTCCACCGAGCTACAAGAGCTTTGTGATGAACTTCAATATGCAGGGGATGGAAAAGACCATTCCTGAAGTATTTGCAATGCTGAAATCAGCAGAGGTAGAAGTCAAAAAGGAACATCAAGTGTTGATGGTGAATAAAACCACTAAGTTCAAGAAGGGCAAGGGAAATAAAGATTTCAAGAAGGACGGCAAGGGAGTTGCCGCGCCCGGCAAGCAAGCTGCCGGGAAGAAGACAAAGAATGGACCCAAGCCCGAGACTGAGTGCTTTTATTTCAAGGAAAGTGGTCACTGGAAGCGGAACTGCCCCAAATACTTAGCGGACAAGAAGGCCGGCAAAATGAAAGGTATATGTGATATACATGTAATTGATGTGCACCTTACCAGTACTCGTAGTAGCTCCTGGGTATTTGATACCGGTGCGGTTTCTCACATTTGTAACTCAAAACAGGAGCTGTGGAATAAGCGGAGACTGGCGAAGGATGAGGTGACGATGCGCGTCAGGAATGGTTCCAAGGTCAATGTGATCGCCGTCGGCACGCTACCTCTACATTTACCTTCGGGATTAGTTTCAAACCTTAATAATTGTTATTTAGTGCCAGCTTTGAGCATGAACATTGTATCAGGATCTCGTTTAATTCGAGATGGCTACTCATTTAAATCCGAGAATAATGGTTGTTCTATTTATATGAGAGATATGTTTTATGGTCATGCTCCGATGGTGAATGGTTTATTCTTAATGAATCTCGAGCGTAATGCTACACATGTTCATAGTGTGAGTACCAAAAGATGTAAGATTGATAATGATAGTCCCACATACTTGTGGCACTGCCGCCTTGGTCACATAGGTGTCAAACGCATGAAGAAGCTCCATGCTGATGGACTTTTAGAGTCTCTTGATTACGAATCATTTGACACGTGCGAACCATGCCTCATGGGTAAAATGACCAAGACTCCGTTCTCAGGAACAATGGAGCGAGCAACCAACTTATTGGAAACCATACATACTGATGTGTGCGGTCCAATGAGTGTTGAGGCTCGCGGTGGCTATCATTATGTTCTCACCCTCACTGATGACTTGAGTAGATATGGGTATATCTACTTAATGAAACACAAGTCTGAGACCTTTGAAAAGTTCAAGGAACTTTAGAGTGAGGTTGAGAATCAACGTGGCAGGAAAATCAAGTTCCTGCGATCAGATCATGGAGGAGAATACTTGAGTCACGAGTTTGGCACACACTTAAGAAAATGTGGAATAGTTTCACAACTCACGCCGCCTGGAACACCTCAGCGTAATGGTGTGTCCGAACGTCGTAATCGCACTCTATTAGATATGGTGCGATCTATGATGTCTCTTACCGATTTACCGCTATCTTTTTGGGGCTATGCTTTAGAGACTGCCGCATTCACTTTAAATAGGGCTCCGTCGAAATCCGTTGAGAAGACACCGTATGAATTATGGTTTGGGAAGAAACCTAAGATGTCATTTCTAAAAGTTTGGGGATGCGATGCTTATGTCAAGAAACTTCAACCTGAAAAGCTCGAACCCAAGTCGGAAAAATGCGTCTTCATAGGATACCCTAAAGAAACTATTGGGTATACCTTCTACCTCAGATCCGAAGGCAAGATCTTTGTTGCCAAGAATGGATCCTTTCTAGAGAAGGAGTTTCTCTCAAAAGAAGTAAGTGGGAGGAAAGTAGAACTTGATGAAGTATTACCTCTTGAACCGGAAAATGGCGCAACTCAAGAAAATGTTCCTGAGGTGCCTGCACCGACTCGAGAGGAAGTTAATGATGATGATCAGGATACTTCTGATCAAGCTCCTACTGAAATTCGAAGGTCCACAAGGACACGTTCCGCACCAGATTGGTACGGCAACCCTGTCTTGGAAATCATGTTGTTAGACAACGGTGAACCTTCGAACTATGAAGAAGCGATGGCAGGCCCGGATTCTGACAAATGGCTGGAAGCCATGAAATCCAAGATAGGATCCATGTATTAAAACGAAGTATGGACTTTGACTGACTTGCCCGTAGAGCGGCGAGCCATAGAAAATAAATGGATCTTTAAGAAGAAGACAGACGCGGATGGTAATGTGACCATCTATAAAGCTCGGCTTGTCGCTAAGGGTTATCGACAAGTTCAAGGGGTTGACTACGATGAGACTTTCTCACCGGTAGCGATGCTAAAGTCCGTCCGAATCATGTTAGCAATTGCCGCATTCTACGATTATGAGATATGGCAAATGGACGTCAAAACGGCATTCCTTAATGGTTTCCTTAAGGAAGAATTGTATATGATGCAGCCGAAAGGTTTTGCCAATCCTAAATATGCTGACAAGGTGTGCAAGCTCCAACGCTCGATTTATGGGCTGGTGCAAGCATCTCGGAGTTGGAACATTCGCTTTGATGAGATGATCAAAGCGTTTGGGTTTATGCAGACTTATGGAGAAGCCTGCGTTTACAAGAGAGTGAGTGGGAGCTCTGTAGCATTTCTCATATTATATGTAGATGACATACTTTTGATGGGAAATGATATAGAGCTTTTGGACAGCATTAAGGCCTACTTGAATAAGAGTTTTTCAATGAAGGACCTTGGAGAAGCTGCTTATATATTAGGCATCAAGATCTACAGAGATAGATCAAGACGCCTCATAGGTCTTTCACAAAGCACATACCTTGACAAGATATTGAAGAAGTTCAATATGGATCAGTCTAAGAAGGGGTTCTTGCCTATATTGCAAGGTGTGAAATTGAGCTCAGCTCAATGTCCGACCACGGCAGAAGATATAGAAGAGATGAGTGTCATCCCCTATGCCTCAGCCATAGGGTCTATTATGTATGCCATGCTGTGTACGAGACCTGATGTAAACCTTGCCGTAAGTTTGGTAGGAAGGTACCAAAGTAATACCGGCAAGGAACACTGGACAGCGGTCAAGAATATCCTGAAGTACCTGAAAAGGACTAAGGAAATGTTTCTCGTTTATGGAGGTGACGAAGAGCTCGTCGTAAAAGGTTATGTCGACGCTAGCTTCGACACAGATCTGGATGACTCTAAGTCACAAATCGGATACGTGTATATTTTGAATGGTGGGGCAGTAAGCTGGTCCAGTTGCAAGCAGAGCGTCGTGGCGGGATCTACATGTGAAGCGGAGTACATGGCAGCCTCGGAGGCAGCGCATGAAGCAATTTGGGTGAAGGAGTTCATCACCGACCTAGGAGTCATACCCAATGCATCGGGGCCAATCAAACTCTTCTGTGACAACACTGGACCTATTGCACTTGCCAAGGAGCCCAGGTTTCACGAGAAGACCAGGCACATCAAGCGTCGCTTCAACTCCATTCGTGAAAATGTTCAAGATGGAGACATAGATATTTGCAAAGTACATACGGACCTGAATGTAGCAGATCCGTTGACTAAACCTCTCCCTAGAGAAAAACATGATCAACACCAGAATTCCATGGGTGTTCGATTCATCACAATGTAACTAGATTATTGACTCTAGTGCAAGTTGGAGACTGTTGGAAATATGCCCTAGAGGCAATAATAAAAGCATTATTATTATATTTCCTTATTCATGATAATTGTCTTTATTCATGCTATAATTGTGTTATCCGGAAATCGTAATACATGTGTGAATAATAGACACCAACATGTCCCTAGTAAGCCTCTAGGTGACTAGCTCGTTGATCAACAGATAGTCATGGTTTCCTGACTATGGACATTGGATGTCATTGATAACGAGATCACATCATTAGGAGAATGATGTGATGGACAAGACCCAATCCTAAACATAGCACAAGATCGTATAGTTCATTTGCTAGAGTTTTCCAATGTCAAGTATCTTTTCCTTAGACCATGAGATCGTGTAACTCCCAGATACCGTAGGAGTGCTTTGGGTGTACCAAACGTCACAACGTAAATGGGTGACTATAAAGGTATACTACGGGTATCTCCGAATGTGTCTGTTGGGTTGACACGGATCAAGACTGGGATTTGTCACTCCGTGTGACGGAGAGGTATCACTGGGCCCACTCGGTAATGCATCATCATAATGAGCTCAAAGTGACCAAGTGTCTGGTCACGGGATCATGCATTACAGTACGAGTAAAGTGACTTGCCGGTAACGAGATTGAACGAGGTATTGGGATACCGACGATCGAATCTCGGGCAAGTAACATACCGATTGACGAAGGGAATTGTATACGGGGTTGCTTGAATCCTCGACATCGTGGTTCATCCGATGAGATCATCGAGGAGCATGTGGGAGCCAACATGGGTATCCAAATCCCGCTGTTGGTTATTGACCGGAGAGCGATCTCGGTCATGTCTACATGTCTCCCGAACCCGTAGGGTCTACACGCTTAAGGTTCGGTGACGCTAGGGTTGTAGGGATATGTATATGCAGTAACCCGAATGTTGTTAGGAGTCCCGAATGAGATCCCGGACGTCACGAGGAGTTCCGGAATGGTCCGGAGGTAAAGAATTATATATGGCAAGTCTTTTTTTGGTCACCGGAAAGGTTTCGCGCATTATCGGTATTGTACCGGGAGTGCCGAAAGGGGTCCAGGGGTCCACCAAGGGGGTCCACCTGCCCCGGGGGGCCACATGGGCTGTAGGGGTGTGCGCCTTGGCCTATATGGGCCAAGGGCACCAGCCCCAAGAGGCCCATGCGCCAAGAGATGAGGGAAAGGAAGAGTCCTAAAGGGGGAAGGCACCTCCTAGGTGCCTTGGGGAGGATGGACTCCTCCCTGGCCGCACCCTTCCTTGGAGGAAGGGCCAAGGCTGCGCCCCCCCCCTCTCCCTTGGCCCTATATATAGTGGGGGGAAGGGAGGGCAGCCACACCTAAGCCCTGGCACCTCCCTCTCCCTCTCCAACACCTCCTCCTCCTCCGTAGAGCTTGGCGAAGCCCTCACGGAGTACTGCAGCTTCACCACCACCACACCGTCGTGCTGCTGCTGGAGCCATCTTCCTCAACCTCTCCTTCCCCTTGCTGGATCAAGAAGGAGGAGACGTCACGCTGACCGTACGTGTGTTGAACACGGAGGTGCCGTCCGTTCGGCGCTAGGATCTCCGGTGATTTGGATCACATCGAGTACGCCTTCCTCATCCCCGTTCTTTGAACGCTTCCGTGCGTGATCTACAAAGGTATGTAGATGCAATCCGATCACTCGTTGCTAGATGAACTCCTAGATGGATCTTGGTGAAACCGTAGGAAATTTTTTGTTTTCTGCAACGTTCCCCAACAATCACATCCGTGACAAGTAGACCGACTCCTGCCTGCATCTACTACTATTACTCCACACATCGACCGCTATCCAGCATGCATCGAGAGTATTAAGTTCATAAGAACATAGTAACGCATTAGGTAAGATGACATGATGTAGAGGGATAAACTCAAGCAATATGATGTAAACCCCATCTTTTTTATCCTCGATGGCAACAATACAATACGTGCCTTGCTGCCCCTGCTGTCACTGGGAAAGGACACCGCAAGATTGAACCCAAAGCTAAGCACTTCTCCCATTGCAAGAAAGATCAATCTAGTAGGCCAAACCAAACTGATAATTCGAAGAGACTTGCAAAGATAACCAATCATACATAAAAGATTTCAGAGAAGAATCAAATATTGTTCATAGATAGACTTGATCATAAACCCACAATTCATCGGATCTCGACAAACACACCACAAAAAGAGATACATTGAATAGATCTCCAAGAAGATCGAGGAGAACATTGTATTGAGATCCAAAGAGAGAGAAGAAGCCATATAGCTAATAACTATGGACCTGAAGGTCTGAAATAAACTACTCACACATCACCAGACAGGCCATGGAGTTGATGTAGAGGCCCTCCATGATTGATGCCCCCTCAGGCAGAGCTCCGGAAAAGGCCCCAAGATGGGATCTCTTGGGTACAGAAGGTTGCAGTGGTGGAAATAGGGTTTCTTGGTGCTCCTGGTTGTTTTCAGGGTATATGAGTATATATAGGAGGAAGAAGTAGGTCGGTTGAGCCATGAGGGGGCCACGAGGGGGGAGGGCGCGCCCCCTGCCTCGTGGACTCCTCGTTTGTTTCTTGATGTCCATTCCAAGTCCTCTTGATCACGTTTGTTCCAAAAATAACTCTCCCGAAGGTTTCATTCCGTTTGGATTCCGTTTGATATTCCTTTTCTGTGAAACACTGAAATAGGCAAAAAAACAGCAATTTGCACTAGGCCTTGGGTTAGTAGGTTAGTCCCAAAAATAATATAAAAGTGTAAAATAAAGCCCATTAACATCCAAAACAGATAATATAATAGCATGGAACAACCAAAAATTATAGATACGTTGGAGACGTATCAAGCATCCCCAAGCTTAATTCCTGCTCGTCCTCGAGTAGGTAAATGATAAAAACAGAATTTTTGATGTGGAATGCTACCTAGCATAATTCTTAATGTAATTCTCTTTATTGTGGCATGAATATTCAGGTTCGAAAGATTCAAGACAAAAGTTTAATGTTGACATAAAAATAATAATACTTCAAGCACATTAACTAAGCAATTATGTCTTCTCAAAATAACATGGCCAAAGAAAGTTATCCCTACAAAATCATATAGTCTGGCTATTCTCTATCTTCACCACACAAAGTATTTAAATCATGCACAACCCCGATGACAAGCCAAGCAATTGTTTCATACTTTTGATGTTCTCAAACTTTTTCAATCTTCACGCAATACATGAGCGTGAGCCATGGACATAGCACTATATGTGGAATAGAATGGTGGTTGTGGATAAGACAAAAAAGGAGAAGATAGTCTCACATCAACTAGGCGTACCAATGTGCTATGGAGATGCCCATCAATAGATATCAATGTGAGTGAGTAGGGATTGCCATGCAATGGATGCACTAGAGCTATAAGTGTATGAAAGCTCAAAAAGAAACTAAGTGGGTGTGCAGCCAACTTGCTCACTCACGAAGACCTAGGGCATTTGAGGAAGCCCATCATTGGAATATACAAGCCAAGTTCTATAATGTAAAATTCCCACTAGTATATGAAAGTGATAACATATGAGACTCTCTATCATGAAGATCATGGTGCTACTTTGAAGCACAAGTGTGGAAAAAGGATAGTAACATTGTCCCTTCTCTCTTTTTCTCTCATTTTTTTATTTGGGCCTTCTTTTCTTTTTTATGTCCTCATTTTTTCGTCCGGAGTCTCATCCCGACTCGTGGGGGAATCATAGTCTCCATCATCCTTTCCTCACTTGGGACAATGCTCTAATAATGATGATCATCACACTTTATTTACTTACAACTCAAGAATTACAACTCGATATTTAGAACAAAATATGACTCTATGTGAATGCCTCTGGTGGTGTACCGGGATTGTGATGAATCAAGAGTGACATGTATGAAAAATTATGAACGGTGGCTTTGCTACAAATACGATGTCAACTACCTGATCATGCAAAGCAATATGACAATGATGAAGCATGTCGATAACGAGATTGAACTAGGTATTGAGATACCGACGATCGAATCTCGGGCAAGTAACATACCGATGACAAAGGGAACAACGTATGTTGTTATGCGGTTTGACCGATAAAGATCTTCGTAGAATATGTAGGAGCCAATATGAGCATCCAGGTTCCGCTATTGGTTATTGATCGGAGATGTGTCTCGGTTATGTCTACATAGTTCTCGAACCCGTAGGGTCCGCACGCTTAACGTTACGATGACAGTTTTATTATGAGTTTATATGTTTTGATGTACCGAAGGTTGTTCGGAGTCCCGGATGTGATCACGGACATGACGAGGAGTCTCGAAATGGTCGAGACATGAAGATTGATATATTGGAAGCCTATATTTGGATATCGGAAGTGTTCCGGGTGAAATCGGGATTTTACCGGACTACCGGGAGGTTACCGGAACCCCCGGGAGCTTAATGGGCCTACATGGGCTTTAGTGGAAAAGGAGGGCAGCAGGAGGAGTATGGGGCGCGCCTCCCTAGGCCCAAACCGAATTGGTTTAGGGCAAGGGGGCCGGGCCCCCTCTTCCCTTCTTCCCCCTCCCAAGTCCTAATCCAAATAGGAAAGGGGGGAGTCCTACTCCCGGTGGGAGTAGGACTCCTCCTGGCGCGCCTAACCCTGGCCGGCCGCACCCCCCCTTTCTCCTTTATATATAGGGGCAGGGGGCACCCTAGAGACACGACATTAGATTATTGATCTCTTAGCCGTGTGCGGTGCCCCCCTCCACCATAGTCCACCTCGATAATACTGTAGCGGTGCTTAGGCAAAGCCGTGCGTTGGTAGAACATCAACATCGTCACCATGCCGTCGTGCTGACGAAACTCTCCCTCAACACTCGGCTGGATCGGAGTTCGAGGGATGTCATTGGGCTGAACGTGTGATGAACTCGGAGGTGCCGTACGTTCGGTACTTGATCGGTCGGATCGTGAAGACGTACGACTACATCAACCGCGTTGTGCTAACGCTTCCGCTTTCGGTCTACGAGGGTACATGGACAACACTCTCCCCTCTCATTGCTATGCATCACCATGATCTTGCGTGTGCGTAGGAATTTTTTTGAAATTACTACGTTCCCCAACAGTGGCATCCGAGCCTGGTTTTATGCGTTGATGTAATATGCACGAGTAGAACACAAGTGAGTTGTGGGCGATATAAGTCATACCACTTACCAGCATGTCACACTTTGGTTCGGCGGTATTGTTGGATGAAGCGGCTCGGACCGACATTACGCGTATGCTTACACGAGACTGGTTCTACCGACGTGCTTTGCACACAGGTGGCTGGCGGGTGTCAGTTTCTCCAACTTTAGTTGAACCAAGTGTGGCTATGCCCGGTCCTTGCGAAGGTTAAAACAGCACCAACTTGACAAACTATCGTTGTGGTTTTGATGCGTAGGTAAGAACGGTTCTTGCTCAGCCCATAGCAGCCACGTAAAACTTGCAACAACAAAGTAGAGGACGTCTAACTTGTTTTTGGAGGGCATGTTGTGATGTGATATGGTCAAGATGTGATGAGATATAAGTTGCTGTATGAGATGATCATGTTTTGTTTAAGTTATCAGCAACAGGCAAAAGCCTTATGATTATCTCTCCATTGCATAAGATGCAAGCGCCAAATAATTGCTTTACTTTATCGCTATGCGATAGCAATAGTTGCAAGAGCAATTGTTGACGAGACAACCATGTGACGACACATTGATATAGATCAAGATGATGGAGATCATGGTGTCATGCCGGTGACGATGGAGATCATGACGATGCTTTGGAGATGGAGATCACAAGCACAAGATGATGATGGCCATATCATATCACTTATATTGATTGCATGTGATGTTTATCTTTTATGCATCTTATCTTGCTTTGATTGATGGTAGCATTATAAAATGAACCCTCACTAAATTATCAAAGTATAAGTGTTCTCCCTGAGTATGCACCGTTGCGAAAGTTCTTCATGCTGAGACACCACGTGATGATCGGGTGTGATAGGCTCTACGTTCAAATACAACGGGTGCAAAACAGTTGCACACACGGAATACTCAGGTTAAACTTGACGAGCCTAGCATATAACAGATATGGCCTCGGAACACGGAGACCGAAAGGTCGAGCGTGAATCATATAGTAGATATGATCAACATAGTGATGTTCACCATTGAAACTACTCCATCTCACGTGATGATCGGACAGGGTTTAGTTGATATGGATCACGTGATCACTTAGAAGATTAGAGGGATGTCTGTCTAAGTGGGAGTTCTTAAGTAATATGATTAATTGAACTTTAATTTATCATGAACTTAGTCCTGGTAGTATTAGCATATTTATGTTGTAGATCAATAGCTCGCGTTTAGCTCCCCTGTTTTATTTTTGATATGTTCCTAGAGAAAATTAAGTTGAAAGATGTTAGTAGCAATGATGCGGATTGGATCCGTGATCTGAGGATTATCCTCATTGTTGCACAGAAGAATTATGTCCTTAATGCACCGCTAGGTGACAGACCTATTGCAGGAGCAGATGCAGACGTAATGAACGTTTGGCTAGCTCAATATGATGACTATTTGATAGTTTAGTGCATCATGCTTAAACGGCTTAGAATCGGGACTTCAAAGACGTTTTGAACGTCACGGACCATATGAGATGTTCCAGGAGTTGAAGTTAATATTTCAAGTAAATACCCGAGTTGAGAGATGTGAAGTCTCCAACAAGTTCTATAGCTAAAAGATGGAGGAGAATAGCTCAAGCAGTGAGCATGAACTCATATTGTCTGGGTACTACAATCGCTTGAATCAAGTGGGAGTTAATCTTCCAGATAAAATAGTGATTGACAAAATTCTCTAGTCACCATCACCAAGTTAGTAGAACTTCGTGATGAACTGTAATATGCAAGGGATAACGGAAATGATTCCCAAGCTCTTCGTGATGCAAAAATCGGCGAAGGTAGAAATCAAGAAAAACATCAAGTGTTGATGGTTGACAAGACCACTAGTTTCAAGAGAAAGGGCAAAGGGAAAAAGGGGAACTTCAAGAAGAACGGCAAGCAAGTTACTGCTCAAGTGAAGAAGCCCAAGTCTGGTCCTAAGCCTGAGACTAAGTGCTTCTACTGCAAAGGGACTGGTCACTGGAAGCGGAACTACCCCAAGTAATTGGCGGATAAGAAGGATGGCAAAGTAAACATAGGTATATTTGATATACATGTTATTGATGTGTACTTTACTACATGGGCGGACCCAGAAAAAATATTGAGAGGGGGCAAATATATTTGGCCAAATTTGTGAACCAACAAAGCAAGTAGCTATGTAAAATTTAAACATAGACATGTTCATTTATTCTTCATGTAGTAACCAAATTCAATGAAAAGTGAAAGAAAACTAACCATTTGAGATAAATTGACTTGCATCAATATGATAATAACTTATTCTAAAGTTGCAAAAGAGCATTGACACATTGTACAATATAACCTATAACCTGCAAGATAAAAAGCAATGTCAAATAAAGAGAGATAACTTGATGAGATTACATGATTTTTGTTTAATTGGCCATTGAGCGTATGTAGAAAGTGAGATACTAAAATTTATGTTCACAGATAAAACTATTTGAACTGACATAATCACCCAAGTAAGTAAATATAGATAACTTGATGAGATTACATGATTTCTGAGTTAGAAATTGCAAACAAAAAGAAATTTGGAAAAGAAAAGAACCCTAGATAAAGATACGGCTTACCTTGATATCAATTGGAATTAGGGAATTGCATAATTGAGGTCCCTGTTTGGTGATGTGCTTGTGCAGCCGCATTGGCGGCGGCGTTGCAACTTGCAAGGCCGTGAGGCGGCGCGAGCCGCGGTGGACGGGCGCAAAAAATGGACGACTGGAGGACCCCATGAGCGGCGAAGTAGAGGAGTCCGTGATTCCGTTCCGTGCCTCGCTACATGCCCATGTAAACCTGAAATCTGGCCACGATTGAGTTTTTTCTTTTCTTTTGAGAGGTAGGCAATGAGGACGTGCGTAGGCTGCAGGCTCAAGCAATTCCTATTTGTTTAATGGGCTTCTTGTTTTGAGTTTAGATTACGTGGGCTTCCAAAATTACCCAAATAACAGAGCTGAGTGGGGGCAAGGTGTTGGGATGAGTGGGGGCAAGGTGTTGGGATGAGTGGGGGCACGTAGCTATACATACGAAAGTATATACGTCACTGAAAAAATCGAGTGGGGGCAGCTGCCCCCACAGTCTTCAACATAGGTCCGCCCCTGCTTTACTAGTGTTCGTAGCAACCCCTCGGTATTTGATACTGGTTCAGTTGCTAAGAGTAGTAACTCGAAACGGGAGTTGCAGAATGAACAGAGACTAGTTAATGGTGAAGTAACGATGTGTGTTGGAAGTGGTTCCAAGATTGATATGATCATCATCGCACACTCCCTATACTTTCTGGATTAGTGTTGAACCTAAATAAGTGTAATTTGGTGTTTGCATTGAGCATGAATATGATTTGATCATGTTTATTGCAATATAGTTATTCATTTAAGTAAGAGAATAAATTGTTGTTCTGTTCACATATATGGTTACACACCCAATGAAAATGGTTCGTTGGATCTCGATCGTAGTGATACACATATTCATAATATTGAAATCAAAAGATGCAAACTTAATAATGATAGTGCAACTTATTTGTGACACTGCCATTTAGGTCATATTGGTGTAAAGTGCATGAAGAAACTCCATGCTGATGGACTTTTGGAATCACTTGATTATGAATCAGTAGATGCTTGCGAACCATGCCTCATGGGCAAGATGACTAAGACTCCGTTCTCCGGAACAATGCAGCAAGCAACAGATTTGTTGGAAATCATGCATACTGATGTATCTGGTCCGATGAATATTGAAGCTCGCGGCAGGTATCATTATTTTCTGATCTTCACAGATGATTTGAGAAGATATGAGTATATCTACTTGATGAAACACAAGTCTGAAATATTTGAAAAGTTCAAAGAATTTCAGAGTGAAGTGGAGAATCATGGTAACAAAAATAAAAGTTTCTATGATATGATCGCAGAAGTAAAATATTTGAGTTACGAGTTTGGCCTTCAGTTAAAACAATGCGAAATAGTTTCACTACTCACGCCACCTGGAACACCACAGTGTAATGGTGTGTCCAAACGTTGTAACCGTGCTTTATTAGATATGGTGTGATCTGTGATGTCTCTTACCGATCTACCACTATCGTTTTGGGGTTATGCATTAGAGACAGCTACATTCACATTAAATAGGGCACCATCTAAATCCGTTGAGACGACACCGTATGAACTATGGTTTGGCAAGAAACCTAAGCTGTCGTTTCTTAAAGTTTGAGGTTGCAATGCTTATGTGAAAAAGTTTCAACCTGATAAGCTCAAACCCAAATCGGAGAAGTGCGTCTTCATAGGATACCCAAAAGAAAATGTTGGTTACACCTTCTATCACAGATCCGAAGGCAAGATATTCGTTGCTGAGAATGGATCCTTTCTAGAGAAGGAGTTTCTCTCGAAAGAAGTGAGTGGGAGGAAAGTAGAACTTGATGAGGTAACTGTACCTGCTCCCTTATTGGAAAGTAGTTCATCACAGAAATCTGTTCCTGTGACTACTACACCAATTAGTGAGGAAGCTAATGATGATGATCATGTAACTTCAGATCAAGTTACTACCGAACCTCGTAGGTAAACCAGAGTGATATCCGCACCAGAGTGGTACGGTAATCCTGTTCTAGAGGTCATGTTACTTGACCATGAAGAGCCTATGAACTATGAGGAAGCGAGGATGAGCCCAGATTCCGCGAAATGGCTTGAGGCCATGAAATCTGAGATGAGATCCATGTATGAGAACAAAGTATGGACTTTGATTGACTTGCCCATTGATCGGCAAGCCATTGATATTAAATGGATCTTCAAGAGGAAGACGGACGCTGATAGTAGTGTCACTATCTACAAAGCTAGAATTGTCTCAAAAAGGTTTTCGACAAGTTCAAGGTGTTGACTGCGATGAGAGTTTCTCACTCGTATCTATGCTTAAGTCTGTTCGAATCATGTTAGCAATTGCCGCATTTTATGAAATCAGGCAAGTGGATAAACAAAACTGCATTCCTTAATGGATTTATTAAAGAAGAGTTGTATATGATGCAACCAGAAGGTTTTGTCAATCCTAAAGGTACTAACAAAATATGCAAGCTCCAGCGATCCATCTATGGACTGGTGCAAGCATCTCGGAGTTGGGATATACGCTTTGATAAGTTGATCAAAGCATATAGTTTTATACAGACTTGCGGTGAAGCCTGTATTTACAAGAAAGTGAGTGGGAGCATTACAACATTTCTGATAAGTATATGTGAATGACATATTGTTGATCAGAGATAATGTAGAATTATTCTGCAAAGCATAAAGGAATGTTTGAAAGGAGTTTTTCAAAGAAAGACCTCGGAGAAGCTGCTTATATATTGAGCATCAAGATCTATAGAGATAGATCAAGATGCTTGATAATTTTTTCAATGAGTACATACCTTGACAAGATTTTGAAGTTGTTCAAAATGGAACAGTCAAAAAGGAGTTCTTGCATGTGTTACAAGGTGTGAAGTTGAGTAAGACTCAAAACCCGACCATGGCAGAAGATAGAGAGAGAATGAAAGTCATTCCCTATGCCTCGGCCATAGGTTCTATAAAGTATGCCATGCTGTGTACTAGACCTATTGTATACCCTGCCCCGAGTTTGGCAAGGGAGTACAATAGTGATCTAGGAGTAGATCACTGGACATTGGTCAAAATTATCCTTAGTGGAATAAGGATATGTTTCTCGATTATGGAGGTGACAAAAGGTTCGTCGTAAAGGGTTACGTCGATGCAAGTTTTGACACTGATCCAGATGACTCTAAGTCTCAATCTGGATACATATTGAAAGTGGGAGAAATTAGCTAGAGTAGCTCCGTGCAGAGCATTGTTGACATAGAAATTTGCAAAATACGTACGGATCTGAATGTGGCAGACCCGTTGACTAAACTTCTCTCACAAGCAAAACATGATCACACCTTAGTACTCTTTGGGTGTTAATCACATAGCGATGTGAACTAGATTATTGACTCTGGTAAACCATTTGGGTGTTGGTCACATGTCGATGTGAACTATGGGTGTTAATCACATGGTGATGTGAACTATTGGTATTAAATCACATGGCAATGTGAACTAGATTATTGACTCTAGTGCAAGTGGGAGACTGAAGGAAATATGCCCTAGAGGCAATAATAAAGTTATTATTTATTTCCTTATATCATGATAAATGTTTATTATTCATACTAGAATTGTATTAACCGGAAACATAATACATGTGTGAATACATAGACAAACATAGTGTCACTAGTATGCCTCTACTTGACTAGCTCGTTGATCAAAGATGGTTATGTTTCCTGACCATAGACATGAGTTGTCATTTGATTAACGGGATCACATCATTAGGAGAAAGATGTGATTGACTTGACCCATTCCGTTAGCTTAGCACTTGATCGTTTAGTTTCTTGCTATTGCTTTCTTCATGACTTATACATGTTCCTATGACTATGAGATTATGCAACTCCCGTTTACCGGAGGAACACTTTGTGTGCTACCAAACATCACAACGTAACTGGGTGATTATAAAGGTGCTCTAGAGGTGTCTCCGAAGGTACTTGTTGAGTTGGCATATTTCGAGATTAGGATTTGTCACTCCGATTGTCGGAGAGGTATCTCTGGGCCCTCTCGGTAATGCACATCACCTAAGCCTTGCAAGCATTGCAAGCATTGCAACTAATGAGTTAGTTGCGAGATGATTTATTACGGAATGAGTAAAGAGACTTGCCGGTAACGAGATTGAACTAGGTATTGAGATACCGACGATCGAATCTCGGGCAAGTAACATACCGATGACAAAGGGAACAACGTATGTTGTTATGCGGTTTGGCCGATAAAGATCTTCATAGAATATGTAGGACCCAATATGAGAATCCAGGTTCCGCTATTGGTTATTGACCGGAGACGTGTCTCGGTCATGTCTACATAGTTCTCGAACCCGTAGGGTCCGCACGCTTAACATTACGATGACAGTTTTATTATGAGTTTATATGTTTTGATGTACCGAAGGTTGTTCGGAGTCCCGGATGTGATCACAAACATGACGAGGAGTCTCAAAATGGTTGAGGCATGAAGATTGATATATTGGGAGCCTATATTTGGATATCGGAAGTGTTCCGGGTGAAATCGGGATTTTACCGGACTACCGGGAGGTTACCGGAACCCCCCGGGAGCTTAATGGGCCTACATGGGCTTTAGTGGAAAAGGAGGGCAGCAAGAGGAGTATGGGGCGCGCCCCCTAGGCCCAAACCGAATTGGTTTAGAGCAAGGGGGCCGGCCCCCCCTCTTTCCTTCTTCCCCCTCCCAAGTCCTAATCCAAATAGGAAAGGGGGGAGTCCTACTCCCGGTGGGAGTAGGACTCCTCCTGGCGCGCCTAACCCTGGCCGGCCGCACCCCCCCCCTTGCTCCTTTATATACAGGGGCAGGGGGGCACCCTAGAGACACAACATTAGATCATTGATCTCTTAGCCGTGTGCGGTGCCCCCCTCCACCATAGTCCACCTTGATAATACTGTAGCGGTGCTTAGGCGAAGCCCTGCGTCAGTAGAACATCAACATCGTCACCACGCCTTCGTGCTGACGAAACTCTCCCTCAACACTCGGCTGGATCGGAGTTCGAGGGACGTCATCGGGCTAAACGTGTGCTGAACTCGGAGGTGCCGTATGTTCGGTACTTGATCGGTCGGATCGTGAAGACGTACGACTACATCAACCGCGTTGTGCTAACGCTTCCGCTTTCGGTCTACGAGGGTACGTGGACAACACTCTCCCCTCTCGTTGCTATGCATCACCATGATCTTGCGTGTGCGTAGGAAATTTTTTTGAAATTTTTTGAAATTACTACGTTCACCATACGTGCATGCTACGGGAATCACAAACTTTAGAACAAGTATTTCTCAAATTCATAACTACTCAACTAGCATGACTCTAATATCACCATCTCCATATCTCAAAACAATCGTCAAGTATCAAACTTCTCATAGTATTCAATGCACTTTTTATGATAGTTTTTATTATACCGATCTTGGATGCCTATCATATTAGGACTAAATTCATAACCGAAGCAAATTACCGTGCTTTTTTAAAGGACTCTCAAAATAATATAAGTGAAGCATGAGAGATTAATAATTTCTATAAAATAAAACCACCGTCGTGCTCTAAAAAGATATAAGTGAAGTACTAGAGCAAAATTATCTAGCTCAAAAGATATAAGTGAAGCACATAGAGTATTCTAATAAATTCTAATTCATGTGTGTCTCTCCCAAAAGGTGTGTACAGCAAGGATGATTGTGGTAAACTAAATATCAAAGACTCAAATCATACAAGACGCTCCAAGCAAAACACATATCATGTGATGAATAAAAAATAGCTCCAAGTAAAGTTACCAATGAACGGAGACGAAAGAGGGGATGCCTTCCGGGGCATCACCAAGCTTAGGATTTTAGTTGTCCTTGGATTTTACCTTGGGGTGCCTTGGGCATCCCCAATCTTAGGCTCTTGCCACTCCTTCTTCCATAATCCATCAAATTTTTACCCAAAACTTGAAAACTTCACAACACAAAACTTAAGAAGAAAATCTCATGAGCTCCGTTAGTAAAAGAAAACAAACCACCACTTAAGGTGCTGTAATTAACTAATTCTTTATTTATATTGGTGTTAAACCTACTGTATTCCAACTTCTCTATGGTTCATACCCCCCGATACTAGCCATAGATTCATCAAAATAAGCAAACAACACACGAAAAACAGAATCTGTCAAAAACAGAACAGTCTGTAGTAATCTGTAGGTTTCGAATACTTTTGGAACCCCAAAAATTCTCAAATAAATTTCTGGACGTCAGAATTTATCTATTAATCATCTTCAAAAAGAATTAACTAAATATCGCTCTCCAGTAAAAGAATGGCAGCAAATCTCGTGAGCGCTAAAGTTTCTGTTTTTTACAGCAAGATTGCAAAGACTTTCCCCAAGTCTTCCCAAAGGTTCTACTTGGCACAAACACTAATTAAAAGCATAAAACCACATCTAAACAGAGGCTAGAATTATTTATTAGTAAACAGAATCAAAAAGCAAGAAACAAAAATAAAATTGGGTTGCCTCCCAACAAGCGCTATTGTTTAACGCTCCTAGCTAGGCATAAAAGCAAGGATAGATCTAGGTATTGCCATCTTTGGTATTGGGAAAGAAAAGAGAAAAATTCTTTTCTATAGCATTTAGCTTTATATTTTGAGAAAGCACGTGGCCATTAATGGTGGAATAAAGATTAAGCACGTTACGGAAATTTGCATCTAAACTAGCCCTCATTTCTTTGATAATTTCATTTTGGTAAAAGCACAAAAGAGAGGTGGATTCCACCTTCTCACTCATGGGGTGCCCAAATATAGTTTCCATATTTTCATAAGTATCTATGAGATCCTCCTCAAGAAACCTTCTTCAAAAATAGAATCTAGAACTTGTTTGAATGAAGAGGGTAAACTAATATAAAAGCTTTTCATGCATATCTCAATTTGATGTTGGGGCACATAGCTAGCTCGGATCCTTAATAGCCTATCCCAAGCATCTTTCAAAGATTCATCAAGTAAATAACGAAAAATTCCGGGATCATCTTCATCAAAATTATTTAAACTCTCATTGATAACCCCGATAGGTCTTTCCATAGCATCATTATTTATGAGCTTAGAGAGGACAGCGGAACTATCCAGAGTAAAACCCGGGAGAGGACCCTTAGCCCTTTTTGAATCAGCCATGGCACAAGAAAAATAAACGGGGAAAAGGCGAATAAAACGGCAAGGGTGAAGTGGGGGAGAGGAAAGCGAGAGGCAAATGACAAATAATGTAATGCGAGGGATAAGAGTTTGTGATGGGTACTTGGTATGTTTTGACTTGTGTGTAGACTCCTCGGCAATGGCGCCAGAAATCCTTCTTGCTACCTCTTGAGCACTGCGTTGGTTTTTCCCTTGAGGAGGAAAGGGTGATGCAGCAAAGTAGCTTAAGTATTTCCCTCAGTTTTTGAGAACCAAGGTATCAATCCAGTAGGAGGTCACACGCAAGTCCCTCGTACCTACACAAACAAATAAGAACCTCGCAACCAACACGATAAAGGGGTTGTCAATCCCTTCATGATCACTTACGAGAGTGAGATCTGATAGAGATGATAAGATAATATTTTTGGTATTTTTATGATAAAGAATGAAAGTAAAGATTGCAAGATAAAATAGATTGGAAACTTATATGATAAAACATAAACTCGGGGGCCATAGGTTTCACTAGTGGCTTCTCTCAAGATAGCATATTACGGTGGGTGAACAAATTACTGTCGAGCAATTGATAGAAAAGCGAGTAATTATGAGAATATCTAGGCATGATCATGTATATAGGCATCACGTCCGTGACAAGTAGACCGACTCCTGCCTGCATCTACTACTATTACTCCACACATCGACCGCTATCCAGCATGCATCTAGAGCATTAAGTTCATAAGAACAGAGTAACGCATTAGGTAAGATGACATGATGTAGAGGGATAAACTCAAGCAATATGATGTAAGCCCGATCTTTTTATCCTCGATGGCAATAATACAATACGTGCCTTGTTGCCCCTGCTGTCACTGGGAAAGAACACCACAAGATTGAACCCAAAGCTAAGCACTTCTCCCATTGCAAGAAAGATCAATCTAGTAGGCCAAATCAAACTGATAATTCGAAGAGACTTGCAAAGATAACCAATCATACATAAAAGATTTCAGAGAAGAATCAAATATTGTTCATAGATAGACTTGATCATAAACCCACAATTCATCGGATCTCGACAAACACACCGCAAAAAGAGTTACGTCAAATAGATCTCCATGAAGATCGAGGAGAACATTATATTGAGATCCAAAGAGAGAGAAAAAGCCATCTAGCTAATAAATGTGGAGCCGAAGGTCTGAAGTAAACTACTCACACATCACCGGAGAGGCCATGGAGTTGATGTAGAGGCCCTCCGTGATCAATGCCCCCTCCGGCGGAGCACCGGAAAAGGCCCCAAGATGGGATCTCTTGGGTACAGAAGGTTGCGGCAGTGGAAATAGGGTTTCGTGGTGCTCCTGGTTGTTTTCAGGGTATATGAGTATATATAGGAGGAAGAAGTAGGTCGGTTGACCCACGAGGGGCCCATGAGGGGGCAGGGCGCACTCAGGGGGTAGGCGTGCCCCCTACCTCGTGGACTCCTCGTTTGTTTCTTGACGTCCACTCCAAGTCATCTGGATCATGTTTGTTCCAAAAATAACTCTCCCAAAGGTTTCATTCCGTTTGGATTCCGTTTGAAATTCCTTTTCTGTGGAACACTGAAATAGGCAAAAAAATAGCAATTTGCACTGGGCCTTGGGTTAGTAGGTTAGTCCCAAAAATAATATAAAAGTGTAAAATAAAGCCCATTAACATCCAAACAGATAATATAATAGCATGGAACAATAAAAATTATAGATACGTTGGAGACATATCAACTCACCATCAGAACAGATCTCCATCTCACCGCCAGAGATAGAGCCTTCCAATTCAGCCCCATGGGTGAACCCAACGAAGACATGCCTTACAGTCGGTTGAGCCGGGGCGGGTCGTGCGCGCTGAGCCGTCTCGATGATGTCGGTGCAGACGTCCGGCTCAGGGCTCGGCTCGTCGATCTTGCCGATGAAGACGTGGATTCCACCGAAGGGGACCCGGTACCCGTACTCAATTGAGCCGGCCTCGGGGCCCCAGCCAGTATCGTCGATGTAGAGCTTGCCGCGACGACTCTTGGGCATCCGGCCCACATCGTATCCCTTGAGCCATTCGAAGCTGCCCTTTAAGAACTCGAAATCACCGTGCGCTGGCCCCACGGTGGGCACCAACTGTCGTGGAAGTGTCATGGCAGATGTCCTCATGGAAGGACTTAGTTATGAAGCCATTGCGACAAGGTTAGCTTAAAGGGGTTAAACGGGACAAAGGACACAGAGAGTTTATACTGGTTCAGCCCCTTGCGGTGAAGGTAAAGGCCTACTCCAGTTGAGGTGGTATTTCTAGGGTTTCGATTACCAGGGAGCAAACACACTTTACCTAGCTCTCGATTTGATGTTTCTTGCCCTAAGCCGCTGCCGGGTCGTCCCCTTATATACACGGGTTGACGCCCTGCGGCCTACAGAGTCCCGGCCGGCTCATACAACGTGTCCGGCTCGGTGACGTATCTTACATGCCTTATATTACAAGTCTACTCATACATGGCGGTTTACACTTACGGGCCTTAAGCCGTCTCTGGGCTTGGGCCTCTTACCGGCCTATCTATGAACCGCCGTCTGGTATACTCTTGGTCTTCATGGATGAACCGCCAATGTGGTTGACCCGGCCCCTCCTGGGCGGGTCATACCTGATAGTCATATCCCCAACACTACCTATCTTAGTGGAAAGCCTCATCCCCATTATCTATCTTAGGGGTGGGGTGCAGGGGGTCGCCGGAGGTTTTCATCGGTGGTGCGGGGCTCAGAGGGATGGCCGCGACGGTGGCCAGCAACGACGGTCGGGGAAGCTTGAGGGGAGGGGAGGGCGCTCTTGGGTGCCAGGGGCTCCTCCCTTGGTTTGTGGAGCTGCGGTGGTGGCGGTGAACCGCAGTTATGGATGGCGGCGTGGCGGCACCACATAGGTGGGTGTGCTTTGGTGGTCATGGAGATAGGTCTCCGGCCTTCCGGGCAAACGTGGATTGGTGGTCGAGAATGGTCCCCTGCTCAGTTTGTTGCGCTCAAATGCTACGGGCTTCCTTTGGCTCGGCGGTGAAGGAGGTGATCCGGGCAAATGCCTTGCACTTGCTTGGTGGGTGCCGATGATGGCGTCGCTCTCGAGCGTCACATTCCTTCCTGAAGGCCTCATTGTGGAGCTACCTCTACCGCCACGAGTGTCATGTGATCATCGGGTGAAAACCTAAGCTCCGTCGGAGCGGGCGACAACGACCCCTATGTTGTTACCTTCTTGGAGGTGTCGCCTTGGAACCTTGACACTTATGGGGCAGCGGGTTTTACGATAGCTGCAGGGTTGTCTCGTGGTCAGGGTGGTGGATGCCGAGGCGGTGGCCCCCAATGGTGGATGTACGCCGAGGCGGCGGCCTCGGATAGCCATGCAGCGGCGGTCCTATATATGGGGTAGACCCGTGGCTCATCATGGTATGGGTATATCGGAGCGGCAGCTCCGGAGCCGGTGGTGTGTGAATTGTGGCCTTGGGTTGGGTGGTCGACGAAGCTACATTGCTTGTGTGGTTTTTTGTCCTGGTTTTCCTCATAAACTGGGTCATTATGTGAGGTTTTTGATCTGGTTTTTGTTATAAACTCGATCAATTCTATTCTTTTTAATGCAATTCCAGAGCTCCTCGCCCTCTAACGATGTTCTGTCAATAAAAAAAGATTGCAAACGAGTAAGAACGATCAACCGACCGTAGTAGTACATGTATGCGTAGGTACGTGCATTGGGCATCCCATGGCCTCCACGGACCGTAATAGGTTTACCAGCTGGTGACTGCGAGCATATCGTTCTGGGTGGGTGGTGGGCGCGCAAGACGATGACGCGCGATGAAAGCCTGCCGTCTGATCGGCTGGCCACCTGACGTCGCATGCATGGATGAGACCGACCAGACCGGCTTGATGCATGGAACGGGTTCGATCAAACTTGATTGTGATGCATTGCGTTGATGCAAGATGCGTGTGTGGTTTTTCTTTTTCTTTTTTTCGATAGAAGATGCGTGTGTGGTTGGTTTGAACTCTTTGGGAGTGATTTTATGCTTCGTCAGTCACAATAAAATGTGTCCACGCGTTCACTCACAGTCGATTGAATTGTTAAAAAAATGATTTGCAGCTGCCTATGTTATACTCGAACATTGACTGTGAATCCATATACATGGGAGATCGAAAGATTGCAAACGAGTGAGAACGAGCGACCGGCTGGGTGTGGCGGTCATTGTCGCACGCACATCTGCACCCTCCCATGCCGCGTACCAGCTGACTGCAAGCGTATCCTTCTTGGAGGGCGCGTCAAGATGATGACGATCAAAGCCTGCCGCCGGTTGGGCTGGCAACCTGACGTCGCATGGAGAGGACCGGCTTCATTCATGGAACGGTTGGAAGAAATTTGATTATATATATGATGCAATGATGCATAGATGCCCTTCGTGTGGTTGATTTGAACCGTTTGGACAGTCTTTTTTTCTTGTTTTTTTTTTTTGCGGGGACACGGTCCTTTTTGTTGTTGCTAAAGCATTTTCATGTTTGCGGTAGAACACTGGTCATATATTCATGCTTTCCATCTCACCATAACTACAGACTTTTTCAGCGGTGCAGCACGCAAAACACAAGGAAATCCAAGCAAAACAGAAGGCACGAGTCTTGGTTAAATCTCATCTAAATAAGAGTTTAACGGACCTTTAAACTCGAAAAATTACCATTCTTTAATGCAGCCCATGTCATTCTTTGGGACACTATATGCAGGTTGTCTAGTTTCTCAAAAAAAAACAAATATGCAGGTTGTCTAGAAAAACAAAGTCAATCGATTTTCTCAACAAATGGATTAGAATTTGAGATCTATTGACATTTTTTCTTCCTTCCGAGCACCCTCCTATCCTTGCCTTTCCTTTTGCTGTGACCCCGTACCCTGAAGCTACTCGCCGCAACATCCCCGTCTCGGACGAGGTCGCTATCCAATCATACCGGCGTTTGGAGTTAAAAGCCCCTGCACCAGTGAGTTTTTAATCCATGTATGCCAGGGAAGGCTCCACCGGTGAACTCCCATGGACGCCTCATGCCTGGAGATTGTTGGATCGGATGGGATTCGTTCGTGCGCACCCATGTTTTTTCCGACCATTTGGTTTCTGGAGGGAGCGGCGCAAAGCTCTGCTACTTGTTGCCATCATGGGACATGTCTTTTTCGTTCCATGATGAAGTCAGAGGCAGAGAATGTCATGGAAGCTATGATCTGAGGACTAGTAAAGGTGGTTCGAGTCTTTGCGGTGACGAGAAATTTGCTTGGTTTTTCGGGAGTCGTAGCAGCAGAGGGTGAAAATCCAAGGTCTGGGCTTAATTGGTTGTGCCTAGCAATGGCTTTTTTGAGGCATTGTTTTGAGAGCGTGGACTTTCTTCAGGGTGAAAACCTATGATCTATGATCGGGAGACGACGGCTCTTGCGCATTGTTTACTTCTTGGAGGCGTCGCTTTTGGAGAATTTGGACTTCAGGTGTTGTGTTGGTGGTGTTTGTACTGCTGCTTCAAGGACAAGATCACTGTAGCGGGACTTTTCTTTTTTAGCTTTTCTTATTTTAATTTTTTTGGTTGTGTGCATCCGTAGTGCCAGTAAGGTATTGCATTGTTGCAGAGACTGGATATAATTGGTATCTTCGCGATATTAATATATTTTTTATAAAAAATGTATGCCAGAAACACCGCGGCCAGCCGCATTATCCGTATCTTTGATGTGGTCGAAGCTCGACTTCACCGGCACCCCTGCCACCTAGCTGCCACTCATAGCGGTGCCCTACTCTCCGCCTCGAAGCTACGCCTCTTCCTCTCTCCCAAAATCTGTTGGCTGGAATTCTATATTTCGACTTACATATAACGAACATGTTCAAACTACTTGGTCGCACGAGTTGTGCTTCTACCAAAACAGCCGTGGTGACGAACATAGCCTACCTCGGGTGGTTAGGTGTTTTGTGGCGGAACCAACTCATTAGGGTTTAGGTCCTAGATTTGGTATTGGTGCTCGTATTTCGTTGGATTTATTTTAAGTTTCTTATGATACTCGTTCAGTGAGAGAAGACGTTCCCTTCATTAGCGGCAGTTGTTTTACTGGTGCGCTGGTCTTATGAGGCCTTAACACGACGACTTTCCGATTGTCTACTACAATAAGATTTGTCTGGCTCCAATGAAGGGAAATGACGCCGGCGCGCCTTCGGCTCGCTGCAGTGCTTGCAGTCGTCGCTAGATGGTCTATGTACCTGAAAGAATTTTTACCTTTTGTGTTCTTTGTACTATCATGACCGTTGATGAATACTCGTAGATTAAAAGTTTTCCCTCGAAAAAAGGCCAAATGACCATCATTAACCAGACGCCAATATTGGTTAAGATGCAAAAAAAAAAAAGCCATCCGGAGGGCCGCGGTACACGTTCCATCAAGCACGCACCACACGCCCGAGGAATGCCAGGCGTAGTACAACACTTCCATCCATTTCCGTGGCACGCCAGGCCAATCGTGGGAGAAATTAGGGCAAAGAATTTTTTTGTCTTTTTTGTGCACCAATCACTAGCCAATAATGAGATATGTTCTTGAGGATTCCATTTCGTAACTTTTGACCGGGACCATCGGCGGCAACGCGACACAATACTGCGTACGGCAAAGCTGCAGAATGCAACGGCCGGTCGACGACGCACGCACGCCGTCCTCCTCCTCCTCTTTATACCTCCACGCACACCGTCGTCCTCCACCTCCACGCGCAAGACCGGAACGCTTCTCCTCCCTTCTACCACCAAGCACACCGCCCACTTCGAAGCTTTCCTCCCTTGCCATGGCCGATCAGGGCGACGGAGGGGCTGTGGCTCCGGCGGCGCCGGCACCGGCCGTGGTGCTGGGAGCACAGCCGGAGGAACCTGCCGGGGATGCAGGTTAGTTTCAGCGGACGACAGCCCCCTCCTTTCCTTGGTTCTTCGATTGCTTTGCTGTCCTGCAACCTGAAAGCCCCTCCTGAAAGCCCCTCTTTTTCTTTCAGGTTTGGAGGAGCCGCTGGTGGAAGTGCACGATGCTCCCGTGCTGGATGCTCCGGTGCCCGTGGTTGGTGAAGGTGAGTTCCCGGCCGGCGCAGTCCCTCCTCGCTCTAACTGTGTTTTCTTCCACCGCTTCTCCCACTTTCTTTTTTTGCTTTTGGTAGACGCGAGCGCGCCGCAGCAACTCCATCTGCTATCTCGTTTCGTTTCGATTTCTATCTAGTTTTTTTGGTTGGTCAGTTCTGATCCATGTTTGATGTTTCTCTTGCGCTGGGTTGTTTTTCTTGGACTTGATGTTCTCCTTTGTGTTTCTTGATGATGCGCCGGTGAAGGCAAGATGGAGCTCGGTTGGAAAATTTTCCTTGCAGCGTTGCATGCATGCGTGCCGGATCCGGATGTATTAGGCCGCAGATCGTACGTAGCTCGAGTGCCTGAGGCAGCTTCGTGTGGCTGATCGATGAGCACTTGGTGCGAGATCTTGTGGTTTTTTCTGTCACACCTATTCTTCTTGTTTCCCTCGCTCCTCATGTGGTGCTCTTGCGTTTCAACTTTCTTTTACCGGCCGGCTGGCAAGACGACGTACGTACACACCCGCGCGGCTCATGTTCCAGATCTGTATGCTGTTCGAAACCCTGTACGTACGCTCCATCATTTGCTCTGTGTTTTTCTTGAGTTTTTTTTCCCGTCCGGAGCTCATCCGCGGCTCTTGTCGTTCGGGATGGTGAATCGTGTTTCTTGCGACCGTACAATACATACGCCGATGAGGATGCATATATTTGCAGATGTGCTTGGCACAAGTGAGTGACAGCAATCAATTTCCCAATCTGAGGCGCCGTCGTTTCTCAACCTGTTGGTTTCTTTCTTTCTTTCTTCTGGTTCATCTGCACGCCCGATAGAGATGTGTGTGCTGTTCAAGAACCTTCATGCATGTTCCATCGTTTCCTTTCCTTAGGCGTGGAGGACCCGCAGGAAGAAGAGGCCTTGGATGGAGGTGACAATCAGGCGCCGGCTCTGGATGAAGGTGAGCTCCCGGCGACTGCTTGCTCGTTCTTCCACCGCCTTATGTGTTCCTCTCCTTCTGGACATGCAAGTCTGACAGATCCGGTTGTTCATTTTTTACTTATAGGAGAGGTGGACCTGCTGACGGAGCTCCTGCAGGAACTGGATGAACCCGAGCCGGAGGATGTGGACGAGTCAGCTGTCCGCAACCTCATGGACGAACTGGCGCAAGGGGAGCCCAAGAAACGGAAGATTGACTACACGCTGGCCACACAAGGACCGACGACTGGTGAGTACAGTACAGGGATACTCTGGATTCTCTGATTGCGTCAGATGAAATAAGTTGCTCATGCCTCAAATCCTGCAGCTGGCGGATCCGGTGCCGGCGTTGCAACCCTCCCCAAGGCAGGCCCTTCCATAATGAACCACACGCTGCCTTTCATGGTGCCGCCGGCCGGTAATGACCTACCATAGCTTTGTTTCTCCTCGTACGTAAGTTGGGATTTCATTCTCTGCCATTCACTAAATTGAGATGTCTTGGCAGGAGCAGCTCCTCCCCTGATCATCCCCGGCTTCGGCTTGCCTTTCGTGGGAATGCCACCTGTGGGAGCCGGCGGGATGCCACGATTACCAATGCTGGCCAGCGGCGGGCCGCCGCCGCTGTGTCCCGCCTGCCACAGAGCAACCAGGCAGCCAAACCAGGCTCGCGTTGGCATGTCCCCATTCAATCGTCCAGACCCGCACATCTGCTTGTGCTTACCGTGCCAAGAGAGGCTGGATCAGAGGATTCAGTACTGCCAGGACTGCCGCGCTTTCTATGCGACGAACACAGGTTTCACGAGGTATGTACAATACTCCAACTTTCAACGGTACATATTACCACGTCCCAGAGACAGTACAGTAGTACGGATTTGCATAGCAGGGCTGATTACAGATCTACCAAGTTGCATACAATGTTCTGTTTCTGTTTTTTAGCAAAGGAGAAGCAAGTTTTAATCGGCTATGTAGATCAAATTCTTATGTGTGGAAACACTAACGGGTGTGTCTAGGGCACATCTAGATGTGCTCTAGTTATTGCACATCTAAGTGAGTGAATCAAGCATAAAAGAAAAAGAAAAAAAGAAAGAAAATATTCACACGAATCTTAATGTAAGATCAATGACATATGACTTAGATGTGCAATACTTATGGCACATCTAGATGTGCTTTAGAAAAACTGAACACCTAAAAGTCTGATGCCGGATTTTTAGGCATGGCAAAACTACATTTTTTAGGCTATTTATATTCGCGCGAGGATGACAAATTCAGTTTGCAAGCACGCCAATTTTCTGACAAAAAAATGAATTGAGTTGGATTTTTAGCAAAGAGAAGCAAGTTTTAATCTGCTATATGTAGATCAAATTCTTAACTACTTTCCCCTAACACAACAATAGTATTTTGCTATGTAGATCAAATTCTTATGGAAACACTAAAAAATATGGTGTTGGATTTTTAGTCATGGCAAATCTACGTTCTTATGGCAATTTATATTGGCGCTATTATGACAAATTTTAGTTTGCAAGTATGAAAATTTTCTGACAAAAAAATTGAATTGAGTTGGATTTTTAGCAAAGAGAAGCAAGTTAATAATCTGCTATTCCGCAAAAAAAAAAGTTAATAATCTGCTATGTAGATTAAATTCTTAAGTACTTCCACGTAACACAACAACTGTTTTTTTTTTTGAAACAGGAACAACAGTTTTGGTCTTTCATTATCTTAGTTGCATAACATATCATATTCTGATATATATTGTTCTAATGGCAGGTGAAGGACATGGCCCCTGGACAAACTTGGTAGCCTTTTACCTACTTTATTTATATCACCTTATTTTGCTTTGTGGAAATTTGATCACGGGTTCTGAATCTTGTGATGGTCTATTCTAAATGGCCTGTTGGTTGAATTGTGACGTTGGATTATATTCAGAGATGTATCGTGTGTGACGTAAACAACCATTGCACAAGTTTGAAGGATTTAAATTGTGAGATATTCTGCACATGGTTTATATCTTCGATTTGGTTTGAACTCTTCGAACATTTGTGATGGTCAAACCGTTCGAACACAAGTGTTATGCCATACCTGTGTATGATAATGCACACGTGTTTTCAGAGTTGTAAACGTGTGTGTTTGGTGTTAACATCGCAAACGATTGTATGAAATACTTTGGGATCTTGCCTAAGATCAACTTATGTCATCTACCACTCTCGATGTTTCCCGAAACCCACGATAGTTCCCTTCGCGTGCCGCATGGGCGGCCAACTTATAAAAGGTCCCGACACCGATAGCACATCTCTCGCTTACATGCATGGGATGACATGGTAGCCGATGAGATGCCCAGCAATGATCCCCTTGTCCATCTCGTGCTCGCGGAGTCCCACGTGGTGGCTAAAGAAGCAGACCGCTGCCGCGCCAACCCCAGCGCCGCAGCCTCATCCTTAAGGAAACCTGAGACGGTCACCATACAGCCCACCCAACTTCAATGGCAAAATGATGTCTGTTAAAAATAGCATGCAAATGTGCTTTTTTTTTTAGTTGGAAACTTGGCATGTGTTCATCATATGACCCATATAGGGTGTAGTAAAAGAATTAAGAGAGTTACGGCAAAAACTTGATGTACTTCGAGTACTAACTGAACACTCTCCAACGAAGTACCAGGATTTCGAACGGAAACCACCGCCGACCGCACAAAACTCATATTTTTACATCAGTTCTTTTTCAAACTTTTTCTATGTTGTCTACACACCATTGGAAGTGCCATGCGTACATTTTTCCACTTTATTAGTTGGTCTGCTATTTTTGAAAGTATTATTTTATTTTGCGGACAATAAAATGGGCAAAACGCTCTTTGGTTCAACATAACATGCAAATAACCCCAGAAAGTGATGAAACTTGGCATATAGTGTCATCATGGGACTCCTATATGGTGTGTTAGAAATTGAGAGTGTTACGACAAGAACTTGATGCACTCGTGTACAAACTAAACACTTTCCTGCGAATTATCAGAGTTTTGAACGGAAACCATCGCCTACAACACAAACTCAATTTTTTTTTACATCATTTCTCGTCCAAACTTTTTCTACGTTGTCCACACACCACTAGAAGTGTCATTCTCAATTTTTTGTCACTTTTTGAGTTGGTTTGCTATTTTAGATGTATTACTTCATTTTCTGGCCACTAGAAAGGGCAAACCGCTCTTCGGTTCAACCTAATTTGCAAATGACCTCGGAATGGGGTGAAACTTGGCATGGTGTCATCATATGACCTGGTGTGGTTAAAATCTGAGAGTGTTACATCAAAAATTGGTGCACTTCGTGTACGAACTAAACACTCTCCAGCGAAGTACTAGGGTTTCGAATGGAAAACCACCGCCTACCATACAAAAATTAAAAAATTACATCATTTCTCATTCAAACTTTTTCTATGTTGTTTATATACCATTGGAAGTGTCATTCTCAAATTCTACCACTTTATGAGTTGGTTTGCTATTTTAAAAATATTATTACTTCATTTTCTGGTAACTAAAATAAGGAAAACGCTCTTTGGTTCAACATAACTTGGAAATGACCTCGGAATGGGGTGAAACTTGGCATGGTGTCATCATATGACCCCCATATGGTCTGACAAAAAATGACAATGGTACGACTAAAACTTGATGCAGTTCGTGTACAAACTGAACACTCTTCAACGAAGTATCAGGGTTTCGAATGGATATCATCGCCTACCATGCAAAACTCAGATATTTTACATCATTTGCCATTCAATTTTTTTCAATGTTGTCTACACACCATTGCAAGTGCCATGCTCAAATTTTAGAGTATCCTGGATTTAGTAAATATATGTTTTAAGCAATTTCCTTACTATATATGTGACGGGCACTAGTAGAGAACTGGTTAGCGACAACTTTACTTGGTGGCACATCATTTCGAATCAACGCCATCACTATTTTTTTCCAAATAGTGGTGCAATTGGAATATTTGGAAACCAGCCATATAAGGTAAATATTGGTGTTGCTTTTTTTAACGTGCTACAAATTGGTGGGTCCTGTTGTACCGACCAGTTGGAAGATAGTGGCGGCGTTAGATTTCTATGCACGCCATAGTTAATTAGTTTAGTGCGGGCGTGCTAACTTCTGTTAGGCCAGAAATATTTTTTAACATATGTTTTAATTATTTATTAACTATATTAGTAAAAAATCATGTTATTACTATTATTAAAATAATAATATCATTTTGTAAATAGTGAACAATTTATATTATATTTTAGTCTTCTATTATTTATAGTCTTTTATTATATTAAATCTTTTTTATCCTTTTTATCTTTTATTATTTTTAGAATTTTATTATTTTTAGTCTTTTATTATTTTGATTTTTTAATGACTTTTAGACCTTTTTTATCATTTTGAGTCTTTATTATATTGAGTCTTTTATTATTCTTAGTCATTTTTATTTGTCCTTGTTAGGGAACGTAGTAATTTCAAAAAAATTCCTACGCACACGCAAGATCATGGTGATGCATAGCAACGAGAGGGGAGAGTGTTGTCCATGTACCCTCGTAGACCGAAAGCGGAAGCGTCAGCACAACGCGGTTGATGTAGTCGTACGTCTTCACGATCCGACCGGTCAAGTACCGAACGTACGACACCTCCGAGTTCAGCACATGTTCAGCCCGATGACGTCCCTCAAACTCCGATTCAGTCGAGTGTTGAGGGAGAGTTTCGTCAACACGACGGTGTGGTGACAATGTTGATGTTCTACCGACGCAGGGCTTCGCCTAAGCACCGCTACAGTAATACTGAGGTGGACTATGGTTGAGGGGGCACCGCACACGGCTAGAAAATCAAACGATCAATTGTTGTGTCTATGGGGTGCCCCCTGCCCCCGTATATAAAGGAGCAAAATGGGGGGTGCGGCAGCCAAGGAGGAGGCGCGCCAGGAGGAGTCCTACTCCCACCAGGAGTAGGACTCCCCCCTTTCCTAGTTGGATTAGGACTTGGGAGGGGAAAGAGTGGAGGAGAAGAAGGAAGGGGGGCGCCGCCCCCCTCTCCTTGTCCTATTCGGACTAGGGGGGAGGGGGCGCGACCCATGCCCTGGCCGCCTCTCCTCTCTTTCCACCAAGGCCCACTAAGGCCCATTAAGTCCCCGGGGGGTTCCGGTAACCTCCCGGTACTCCCGTAAAATCCCGATTTCACCGGAACACTTCCGATATCCAAACATAGGATTCCAATATATCAATCTTCATGTCTCGACCATTTCGAGACTCCTCGTCATGTCCATGATCACATCCGGGACTCCGAACAACCTTCGGTACATCAAAACATATAAACTCATAATATAACTATCATCGAAACGTTAAGCGTGCGGACCCTACGGGTTCGAGAACTATGTAGACATGACCGAGACATGTCTCCGGTCAATAACCAATAGCGGAACCTGGATGCTCATATTGGCTCCCACATATTCTACGAAGATCTTTTATCGGTCCGACCGCATAACAACATACGTTGTTCCCTTTGTCATCGGTATGTTACTTGCCCGAGATTCGACCGTCGGTATCTCAATACCTAGTTCAATCTCGTTACCGGCAAGTCTCTTTACTCGTTCCGTAATACATCATCCCGCAACTATCTCGTTAGTTGCAATGCTTGCAAGGCTTAAGTGATGTGCATTACCGAGAGGGCCCAGAGATACCTCTCCGACAATCGGAGTGAAAAATCCTAATCTCGAAATACGCCAACCCAACAAGTACCTTCGGAGACACCTGTAGAGCACCTTTATAATCACCCAGTTATGTTGTGACGTTTGGTAGCACACAAAGTGTTCCTCCGGTAAACGGGATTTGCATAATCTCATAGTCATAGGAACATGTATAAGTTATGAAGAAAGCAATAGCAACATACTAAACGATCGGGTGCTAAGCTAACGGAATGGGTCATGTCAATCACATCATTCTCCTAATGATGTGACCTCGTTAATCAAATGACAACTCATGTCTATGGTTAGGAAACATAACCATGTTTGATCAACGAGCTAGTCAAGTAGAGGCATACTAGTGACAATCTGTTTCTCTATGTATTCACACATGTATTATGTTTCCGGTTAATAAAATTCTAGCATGAATAATAAACATTTATCATGATATAAGGAAATAAATAATAACTTTATTATTGCCTCTAGGGTATATTTCCTTCAGTCTTCCACTTGCACTAGAGTCAATAATCTAGATTACACAGTAATGATTCTAACACCCATGGAGCCTTGGTGCTGATCATGTTTTGCTCGTGGAAGAGGCTTAGTCAACGGGTCTGCAACATTTAGATCCGTATGTATCTTGCAAATTTCTATGTCTCCCACCTGGAGTAGATCCCGGGTGGAATTGAAGCGTCTCTTGCTGTGCTTGGTTCTTTTATGAAATCTGGATTCCTTCGCCAAGGCAATTGCTCCAGTATTGTCACAAAAGATTTTCATTGGACCCGATGCACTAGGTATGACACCTAGATCGGATATGAACTCCTTTATCCATACTCCTTCATTTGCTACTTCCGAAGTAGCTATGTACTCCGCTTCATATGTAGATCCCGCCGCAACGCTTTGTTTAGAACTGCACCAACTGACAGCTCCACCATTCAATGTAAACACGTATCCGGTTTGCTATTTAGAAACGATCGGATCAGTGTCAAAGCTTGCATCAACGTAACCGTTTTCTATGAGCTCTTTGTCACCTCCATAAATGAGAAACATATCCTTAGTCCTTTTCAGGTACTTCAGAATGTTCTTGACTGCTGTCCAGTGATCCACTCCTGGATTACTTTGGTACCTCCCTGCTAGACTTATAGCAAGGCACACATCAGGTCTGGTACACAACATTGCATACATGATAGAGCCTATGGCTGAAGCATAGGGAACATCTTTCATTTTCTCTCTATCTTCTGCAGTGGTCGTGCATTGAGTCTTACTCAACTTCACACCTTGTAACACAGGCAAGAACCCTTTCTTTGATTGATCCATTTTGAACTTCTTCAAAACTTTGTCAAGGTATGTGCTTTGTGAAAGTCCAATTAAGCATCTTGATCTATCTCTATAGATCTTGATGCCCAATATGTAAGCAGCTTCACCGAGGTCTTTCATTGAAAAACTCTTATTCAAGTATCCCTTTATGCTATCCAGAAATTCTATATCATTTCCAATCAGTAATATGTCCTCCACATATAATATCAGAAATGCTACAGAGCTCCCACTCACCTTTTTGTAAATACAGACTTCTCCAAAAGTTTGTACAAAACCAAATGCTTTGATCACACTATCAAAGTGTTTATTCCAACTCCGAGAGGCTTGCACCAGTCCATAAATGGATCGCTAGAGCTTGCACACTTTGTTAGCTCCCTTTGGATCAACAAAACCTTCCAGTTGCATCATATACAACTCTTCTTCCAGAAATCCATTCAGGAATGCAGTTTTGACATCCATTCGCCAAATTTCATAATCATAAAATGCGGCAATTGCTAACATAATTCGGACAGACTTAAGCATCGCTACGGGTGAGAAAGTCTCATCGTAGTCAATCCCTTGAACTTGTCGAAAACCTTTCGCAACAAGTCGAGCTTTGTAGATAGCAACATTACCATCAACGTCAGTCTTCTTCTTGAAGATCCATCTATTCTCAATTGCTTGCCGATCATCGGGCAAGTCAACCAAAGTCCACACTTTGTTCTCATACATGGATCCCATCTCAGATTTCATGGCCTCAAGCCATTTTGCGGAATCTGGGCTCACCATCGCTTCTTCATAGTTCGTAGGTTCATCATGATCTAGTAGCATGACTTCCAGAACAGGATTACCGTACCACTCTGGTGCGGATCTTACTCTGGTTGATCTACGAGGTTCAGTAGCAACTTGATCTGAAGTTCCATGATCATCATCATTAACTTCCTCACTAATTGGTGTAGGCGTCACAGAAACCGGTTTCTGTGATGAACTACTTTCCAATAGAGGAGCAGGTATAGTTACCTCATCAAGTTCTACTTTCCTCCCACTCACTTCTTTCGAGAGAAACTCCTTCTCTAGAAAGGATCCATTCTTAGCAACGAATGTCTTGCCTTCAGATCTGTGATAGAAGGTGTACCCAACAGTCTCCTTTGGGTATCCTATGAAGACACATTTCTCCGATTTGGGTTCGAGCTTATCAGGTTGAAGCTTTTTCACATAAGCATGCAGCCCCAAACTTTCAGAAACGACAACTTTGGTTTCTTGCCAAACTACATTTCATAAGGCATCGTTTCAACGGATTTTGATGGCGCCCTATTTATTGTGAATGCGGCCGTCTCTAAAGCATAACCCCAAAATGATAGCGGTAAGTCTGTAAGAGACATCATAGATCGCACCATATCTAGTAAAGTACGATTACGACGTTTGGACACACCATTACGCTGTGGTGTTCCGGGTGGCATGAGTTGCGAAACTATTCCGCATTGTTTCAAATGTAGACCAAACTCGTAACTCAAATATTCTCCTCCACGATCAGATCGTAGAAACTTTATTTTCTTGTTACGATGATTTTCAACTTCACTCTGAAATTCTTTAACTTTTCAAATGTTTCAGACTTATGCTTCATTAAGTAGATATACCCATATCTGCTTAAATCATCTGTGAAGGTGAGAAAATAACGATATCCGCCAGGAGCCTCAACATTCATCGGACCACATACATCTGTATGTATGATTTCCAACAAATCTGTTGCTCTCTCCATAGTTCCGGAGAACGGCGTTTTAGTCATCTTGCCCATGAGGCACGGTTCGCAAGTACCAAGTGATTCATAATCAAGTGGTTCCAAAAGTCCATCAGTATGGAGTTTCTTCATGTGCTTTACACCGATATGACCTAAACGGCAGTGCCACAAATAAGTTGCACTATCATTATCAACTCTGCATCTTTTGGTTTCAACATTATGAATATGTGTATCACTACTATCGAGATTCATCAAAAATAGACCACTCTTCAAGGGTGCATGACCATAAAAGATATTACTCATATAAATAGAACAACCATTATTCTCTGATTTAAATGAATAACCGTCTCGCATCAAACAAGATCCAGATATAATGTTCATGCTCAACGCTGGCACCAAATAACAATTATTTAGGTCTAATACTAATCCCGAAGGTAGATGTAGAGGTAGCATGCCGACCGCGATCACATCGACTTTGGAACCATTTCCCACGCGCATCGTCACCTTGTCCTTTGCCAGTGTTCGCTTAATCTGTAGTCCTATTTCAAGTTGCAAATATTAGCAACAGAACTAGTATCAAATACCCAGGTTCTACTGCGAGCTCTAGTAAGGTACACACCAATAACATGTATATCACATATACCTTTGTTCACCTTGCCATCCTTCTTATCCGCCAAATACTTGGGGCAGTTCCGCTTCCAGTGACCAGTCTGCTTGCAGTAGAAGCACTCAGTTTCAGGCTTAGGTCCAGACTTGAGTTTCTTCTCCTGAGCAGCAACTTGCTTGCTGTTCTTCTTGAAGTTCCCCTTCTTCTTCCCTTTGCCCTTCTTGAAACTGGTGGTCTTACTGACCATCAACACTTGATGCTCCTTCTTGATTTCTACCTCCGCAGCCTTTAGCATTGCGAAGAGCTCGGGAATTGTCTTATCCATCCCTTGCATATTATAGTTCATCACGAAGCTCTTGTAGCTTGGTGGAAGTGATTGGAGAATTCTGTCAATGACGCTATCATCCGGAAGATTAACTCCCAGTTGAATCAAGTGATTGCAGTACCCAGACAGCTTGAGTATATGCTCACTGACAGAACTATTCTCCTCCATCTTGCAGCTATAGAACTTATTGGAGACTTCATATCTCTCAATCCGGGCATTCTTTTGAAATATTAACTTCAACTCCTAGAACATCTCATATGCTCCATGACGTTCAAAACATTGTTGAAGTCCCGGTTCTAATCCGTAAAGCATGGCACACTGAACTATCGAGTAGTCATCAACATGTGACTGCCAGGCATTCACAATGTCTACAGTTACTGGCGCAGGTGGTACACCCAGCGGTGCTTCCAGGACGTAACTCTTCTGTGCAGCAATGAGGATAATCCTCAAGTTATGGACCCAGTCCGTGTAATTGCTACCATCATCTTTCAACTTTGCTTTCTCAAGGAACACATTAAAATTCAACGGAACAACAGCACGGGCCATCTATCTACAACCAAACATAGACAAGCAAGATACTATCAGGTACTAAGTTCATGATAAATTTAGGTTCAGTTAATCATTTTACTTAAGAACTCCCACTTAGAAAGACATCCCTCTAATCTTCTAAGTGATCACGTGATCCAAATCAACTAAACCATAACCGATCATCACGTGAAATGGAGTAGTTTTCAATGGTGAACATCACTATGTTGATCATATCTACTATATGATTCACGCTCGACCTTTTGGTCTCAGTGTTCCAAGTCCATATCTGCATATGCTAGGCACATCAAGTTTAACCTGAGTATTCTGCGTGTGCAAAAACTGGCTTGCACCTGTTGTAGATGAACTTAGAGCTTATCACACCCGATCATCACGTGGTGTCTGGGCACCACGAACTTTGGTAACGGTGCATACTCAGGGAGAACACTTTTTATCTTGAAATTTAGTGAGAGATCATCTTATAATGCTACCGTCAATCAAAGCAAGATAAGATGCATAAAAGATAAACATCACATGCAATCAATATAAGTGATATGATATGGCCATCATCATCTTGTGCTTGTGATCTCCATCTCCGAAGCACCGTCATGATCACCATCGTCACCGGTGCGACACCTTGATCTCCATCGTAGCATCGTTGTCGTCTCGCCAACCTTATGCTTCTACGACTATCGCTACCGCTTAGTGATAAAGTAAAGCATTACAGGGCGATTGCATTGCATACAATAAATCGACAACCATATGGCTCCTGCCAGTTGCCGATAACTCGGTTACAAAACATGATCATCTCATACAATAAAATTTAGCATCATGTCTTGACCATATCACATCACATCATGCCCTGCAAAAACAAGTTAGACGTCCTCTACTTTGTTGTTGCAAGTTTTACGTGGCTACTACTGGGCTTAGCAAGAACCGTTCTTACCTACGCATCAAAACCACAATGATAGTTTGTCAACTTGGTGCTGTTTTAACCTTCGCAAGGACTGGGCGTAGCCACACTTGGTTCAACTAAAGTTGGAGAAACTGACACCCGCCAGCCACCTGTGTGCAAAGCACGTCGGTAGAACCAGTCTCGCGTAAGCGTACGCGTAATGTCGGTCCGGGCCGCTTCATCCAACAATACCGCCGAACCAAAGTATGACATGCTGGTAAGCAGTATGACTTATATCGCCCACAACTCACTTGTGTTCTACTCGTGCATATTGTTAGGGAACGTTGCAGAAAACAAAAAATTTCCTACGGTTTCACCAAGATCCATCTATGAGTTCATCTAGCAACGAGTGATCGGATTGCATCTACATACCTTTGTAGATCACGCGCGGAAGCGTTCAAAGAACGGGGATGAGGAAGTCGTACTCGATTTGATCCAAATCACCGGAGATCCTAGCGCCGAACGGACGGCACCTCCGTGTTCAACACACGTACGGTCAGCGTGACGTCTCCTCCTTCTTGATCCAGCAAGGGGGAGGAGAGGTTGATGAAGATCCAGCAACACGACGGCGTGGTGATAGATGCAGGGTCACCGCAGCAGGGCTTCGCCGTTCTACTGCGAGAGGGAGAGGTGTAGCAGGGGAGAGGGAGGCGCCAAGACTCAAGGGTGCGGCTGCCCCTCCCTCCCCCCCTTTATATAGGCTCCCCTAGGGGGGGCGCCAGCCCTAGGAGATGGGATCTCCTAGGGGGGGCGGCGGCCAAGGGTGGAGTGGCCCCCAAGGCAAGTGGGGCGCCCCCCACCCTAGGGTTTCCAACCCTAGGCGCAGGGGGTGGGCCAAGGGGGGCGCACCAGCCCACTATAGGCTGGTTCCCCTCCCCACTTCAGCCCATGGGGCCCTCCGGGATGGGTGGTCCCACCCGGTGGACCCCCCGGGACCCATCCGGTGGTCCTGGTACAATACCGGTGACCCCCGAAACTCTCCCAATGGCCGAAACTGCACTTCCTATATATAATTCTTCACCTCCGGACCATTCCGGAACTCCTCGTGACGTCCGAGATCTCATCCGGGACTTCGAACAACTTTTGGGTTACTGCATATTCATATCTCTACAACCCTAGCATCACCGAACCTTAAGTGTGTAGACCCTACGGGTTCGGGAGACATGTAGACATGACCGAGATGGCTCTCCGGTCAATAACCAACAGCAGGATCTGGATACCCATGTTGGCTCCCACATGCTCCTCGATGATCTCATCGGATGAACCACGATGTCGAGGATTCAAGCAACCCCGTATACAATTCCCTTTGTCAATCGGTACGTTACTTGCCTGAGATTCGATCGTCGGTATCCCAATACCTCGTTAAATCTCGTTACCGGCAAGTCACTTTACTCGTACCGTAATGCATGATCCCTTGACCAGACACTTGGTCACTTTGAGCTCATTATGATGATGCATTACCGAGTGGGCCCAGAGATACCTCTCCGTCATACGAAGTGACAAATCCCAGTCTTGATCTGTCTCAACCCAACAGACACTTTCGGAGATACCCGTAGTATACCTTTATAGTCACCCAATTACGTTGTGACGTTTGGTACACCCAAAGCACTCCTACGGTATCCGGGAGTTACACGATCTCATGGTCTAAGGAAAAGATACTTGACATTGGAAAAACTCTAGCAAACGAACTATACGATCTTGTGCTTATGTTTAGGATTGGGTCTTGTCCATCACATCATTCTCCTAATGATGTGATCTCGTTATCAATGACATCCAATGTCCATAGTTAGGAAACCATGACTATCTATTGATCAACGAGCTAGTCAACTAGAGGCTTACTAGGGACATGTTGGTGTCTATGTATTCACACATGTATTATGATTTCCGGATAACACAATTATAGCATGAATAAAAGACAATCATCATGAACAAGGAAATATAATAATAATCCTTTTATTATTGCCTCTAGGGCATATTTCCAACACATATGACATCTACGCATAAAACCTGGCTCGGATGCCACTGTTGGGGAACGTAGTAATTTCAAAAAAATTCCTACGCACATGCAAGATCATGGTGATGCATAGCAACGAGAGGGGAGAGTGTTGTCCACGTACCCTCGTAGACCGAAAGCGGAAGCGTTAGCACAACGCGGTTGATGTAGTCGTACGTCTTCACGATCCGACCGATCAAGTACCGAACGTACGGCACCTCCGAGTTCAGCACACGTTCAGCCTGATGACGTCCCTCGAACTCCGATCCAGTCGAGTGTTGAGGGAGAGTTTCTTCAACACGACGACATGGTGACGATGTTGATGTTCTACCGACGCAGTGCTTCGCCTAAGCACCGCTACAGTAATACCGAGGTGGACTATGGTGGAGGGGGCACCGCACACGGCTAAAAGATCAAACGATCAATTGTTGTGTCTACGGGATGCCCCCCTGCCCCTGTATATAAAGGAGCAAAAGGGGGGTGCGGCCGGCCAGGGAGGAGGCGTGCCAGGAGGAGTCCTACTCCCACTGGGAGTAGGACTCCCCCCCTCTCCTTGTCCTATTCGGACTAGGGGGGACGCGACCCATGCCATGGCCTCCTCTCCTCTCTTTCCACCAAGGCCCACTAAGGCCCATTAAGTCCCGGGGGGTTCCGGTAACCTCCCGGTACTCCGATAAAATCCCGATTTCACCCGGAACACTTCCGATATCCAAACATAGGCTTCCAATATATCAATCTTCATGTCTCGACCATTTCGAGACTTCTCGTTATGTCCGTGATCACATCCGGGACTCCGAACAACCTTCGGTACATCAAAACATATAAACTCATAATATAACTGTCATCGAAACGTTAAGCGTGCGGACCCTACGGGTTCGAGAACTATGTAGACATGACCAAGACATGTCTCCGGTCAATAACCAATAGCGGCACCTGGATGCTCATATTGGCTCCCACATATTCTACGAAGATATTTTATCGGTCAGACCGCATAACAACATACGTTGTTCCCTTTTTCATCGGTATGTTACTTGCCCGAGATTCGATCGTCGGTATCTCAATACCTAGTTCAATCTCGTTACCGACAAGTCTCTTTACTCGTTCTGTAATACATCATCCCGCAACTAACTCATTAGTTGCAATGCTTGCAAGGCTTAAGTGATGTGCATTACCGAGAGGGCCCAGAGATACCTCTCCGACAATCGGAGTGACAAATCCTAATCTCGAAATACGCCACCCAACAAGTACCTACGGAGACACCTGTAGAGCACCTTTATAATCACCCAGTTACGTTGTGACGTTTGGTAGCACACAAAGTGTTCCTCCGGTAAACGGGAGTTGCATAATCTCATAGTCATAGGAACATGTATAAGTTATGAAGAAAGCAATAGCAACATACTAAACGATCGGGTGCTAAGCTAATAGAATGGGTCATGTCAATCACATCATTATCCTAATGATGTGACCTCATTAATCAAATGACAACTCATGTCTATGGTTAGGAAACATAACCATCTTTGATCAACGAGCTAGTCAAGTAGAGGCATACTAGTGACAATCTGTCTTTCTATGTATTCACACATGTATTATGTTTCCGGTTAATACAATTCTAGCATGAATAATAAACATTTATCATGATATAAGGAAATAAATAATAACTTTATTATTGCCTATAGGGCATATTTCATTCAGTCCTTTACTTAGTTATGGCGTGGTGTTTTAGGCTCACACCAGCACTAGTCCATCTCAATTCATTCCCTGGGTAAAAATCCTAGGCGCCTCTCTTCTCTATCTCATTTTCACCCACTCCCTCGTCCATCTGCCACTACCCCCTACGAACCTCATTGCCCATCGCCGCCGGACCTACACGCGCGCTCATCGCCACATCGCAGGCAGCAGGTGTGATCCACTCCCGTCACGCATCTCCTTCCCCTTGCCTTGCGCCTCCTTTGTGTTGGGAAACGTAGTAATTTCAAAAAATTCCTACGCACACACAGGATCATGGTGATGCATAGCAACGAGAGGGGAGAGTATGTCTACGTACCCTTGTAGACCGAAAGCGGAAGCGTTATATCAACGTGGTTGATGTAGTCGTACGTCTTCACGATCCGACCGATCCAAGTACCGAAAGCATGGCACCTCCGAGTTCTGCACACGTTCCGCTTGGTGACGTCCTCGCCTTCTCGATCCAGCAAGAGGGGCGAAGTAGTAGATGAGTTCCGGCAGCACGACAGCGTGGTGACGGTGTTAGTGAAGAACAATCTTCGCAGGGCTTCGCCTAAGCACTACGAAAACTATGACAAAGGATAAAATAGAGGGGACGGGTTAGCCGGCACACGGCTTGGTGTTTCTTGATGTCTCTTGGGTGCTAGCCCTTCCCCTCTATTTATATGTTGAACCTTGGGGTCGAAACTTGAAGTAAAAGCCTCCACAAAGTCGGTTTCACCCGAAAGGCAAGAGTCCTTCTCGGACTCCAGGGCCAGACGCCAGGGTTTCTGACGTCTGGACCCAGACGCCAGGCTGGCCCCTGGACTCCGCAAAACTTCCTTTTGCCCTTTCCAAAAACCTCGTGGGCTTTCCCCTTTGGCCTAGATAAAGTGTTCTCGTGATGAAACATTTTGGGAAACATCCGGAACCCCTTCCGGTGAATTCCCGAACCCTTCCGGAGATCAAACACTACTATCCACATATCAATCTTTACTTCCGGACCATTCTAGAGTTCCTCGTCATATCTGTGATCTCATCTGAAACACCGAACAACATTTGATCACCAACATACATAACTCATAGTACTATATCGTCAACGAACGTTAAACGTGCGGACCCTACGGGTTCGAGAACTATGTAGACATGACAGAGACACCTCTCTGGTCAATAACCAATAGCGGGATCTAGATGCCCATATTGGCTCCGACATATTCTATGAAGATAATTATCGGTCAGACCGCATAACAACATACGTTCTTCCCTTTGTCATCGGTATGTTACTTGCCCGAGATTCGATCGCCGGTATCTCAATACCTAGTTCAATCTTGTTACTGGCAAGTCTCTTTACTCGTTCTGTAATACATCATCCCGCAACTAACTCATTAGTTGCAATGCTTGCAAGGCTTATTGTGATGTGCAATACCGAGTGGGCCCAGAGATACCTCTCCGACAATCGGAGTGACAAGTCCTAATCTCGAAATACGCCAACCCAACAAGTACCTTCGGAGACACCTGTAGAGCACCTTTATAATCACCCAGTTACGTTGTGACGTTTGGTAGCACACAAAGTGTTCCTCCGGTAAACAGGAGTTGCATAATCTCATAGTCATAGGAACATGTATAAGTCATGAAGAAAGCAATAACAACATACTAAACGATTAAATGCTAAGCTAACGGAATGGGTCAAGTCAATCACATCATTCTCCTAATGATGTGATCCCGTTAATCAAATGACAACTCATGTTTATGGTTAGGAAACATAACCATCTTTGATCAACGAGCTAGTCAAGTAGAGGCATACTAGTGACACTATGTTTGTCTATGTATTGACACATGTATCATGTTTCCGGTTAATACAATTCTAGCATGAATAATAAACATTTATCATGATATAAGGAAATAAACAATAACTTTATTATTGCCTCTAGGGCATATTTCCTTTAGTCTCCCACTTGCACTAGAGTCAATAATCTAGTTCACACCGCCATGTGATTTAATACCAATAGTTCACATCACCATGTGATTAACACCCATAGTTCACATCGTCATGTGACCAACACCCAAAGGGTTTACTAGAGTCAATAATCTAGTTCACATCGCTATGTGATTAACACCCAAAGAGTACTAACGTGTGATCATGTTTTGCTTGTGAGAGAAGTTTAGTCTACGGGTCTGCCACATTCAGATCCGTATGTATTTTGCAAATTTCTATGTCAACAATGCTCTGCATGGAGCTACTCTAGCTAATTGCTCCTACTTTCAAAATGTATCCAGATTAAGACTTTAGAGTCATCTAGATCAGTGTTAAAATTTGCATCGACGTAACCCTTTACGACGAACCTTTTGTCACCTCCATAATCGAGAAACATATCCTTATTCCACTAATTATAATTTTAACCGCTGTCCAGTGATCTACTCCTAGATCACTATTGTACTCCCTTGCTAAACTCAGTGTAGGGTATACAATAGATCTGGTACACAGCACGACATACTTTATAGAAACTATGGCTGAGGCATAGGGAATGACTTTCATTCTCTTTCTATTTTCTCCCGTGGTCGGGCTTTGAGTCTTACTCAATTTCACACCTTGTAACACAGGTAAGAACTCTTTCTTTGACTCTTCCATTTTGAACTACTTCAAAATCTTGTCAAGGTATGTACTCATTGAAAAAACTTATCAAGCGTCTTGATCTATCTCTATAGATCTTCATGCTCAATATGTAAGTAGCTTAATCAAGGTCTTTATTGAAAAAACTCCTTTAAAATACTCCTTTATGCTTTCCAGAAAATTCTACATTATTTCCGATCAACAATATGTCATTCACATATATTTATCAGAAATATTGTAGTGCTCCCACTCACTTTCTTATAAATATAGGCTTCACCACAAGTCTGTATAAAATTATATGCTTTGATCAACTCATGAAAGTATATATTCCAACTCCGAGATGCTTGCACCAGTCCATAGATGGATCGCTGGAGCTTGCTCACTTTGTTAGCATCTTTAGGATTGACAAAACCTTCTGGTTGCATCATATACGACTCTTCTTTAATAAATCCATTAAGGAATGTAGTTTTGATATCCATTTGCCATATTTCATAAAATGCGACAACTGCTAACATGATTTGGACAGACTTTTAAGCATCGATACGAGTGACAAATTATCATCGTGGTCAACACCTTTAACTTGTCGAAAACATTTTTCTGACAATTCGAGCTTTGTAGATAGTAACACTACTATCAGCGTCCGTATTCCTCTTGAAGATCCATTTATTCTTAATGACTCACCGATCATTGGGCAAGTCAATCAAAGTCCATACTTTGTTCTCATACATGGATCCCATCTCAGATTTCATGGCCTCAAGCCATTTCGTGGAATCTGGGCTCATCATCGCTTCCTCATAGTTTGTAGGTTCGTCATGGTCAATTAACATGACCTCCAGGACAGGACTACCGTACCACTCTGGTGCGGATCTCACTCTGGTTGACCTACGAGGTTCGGTAGTAACTTGATCTGAAGTTACATGATCATCATCATTAGCTTCCTCACTAATTGGTGTAGGAGTCACAGAAACAGATTTATGTGATGAACTACTTTCCAATAAGGGAGCAGGTACAGTTACCTCATCAAGTTCTACTTTCCTCCCACTCACTTCTTTCGAGAGGAACTCGTTCTCTAGAAAGGATCCATTCTTAGCAACAAAAATCTTGTCTTCGGATCTGTGATAGAAGATGTACCCAATAGTTACTTTTGGGTATCCTATGAAGACACATTTCTCCGATTTGGGTTTGAACTTATCAGGATGAAACTTTTTCTTATAAGCATCGTAACCCCAAACTTTACGAAATGACAACTTTGGTTTCTTGCCAAACCACAGTTCATACGGTGTCGTCTCAACGGATTTAGATGGTGCCCTTTTTAACGTGAATGCAGCTGTCTCTAATGCATAACCCCAAAAATACAGTGGTTAATCGGTAAGAAACATCATAGATTGCACTATATCCAATAATAGTACGGTTATGACGTTCAGACACACCATTATGCTGTGGTGTTCAAGGTGGCATGAGTAGTGAAACTATTTCACATTGTTTTAACTGAAGGCCAAACTCGTAACTCAAATATTTTACTTCTGCGGTCATATCGTAGAAACTTTTATTTTTGTTACGATGATTCTCCGCTTCACTCTGAAATTCTTTGAACTTTTCAAATGTTTCAGACTTGTGTTTCATCAAGTAGATATACCCATATCTGCTCAAATCATCTGTGAAGGTCAAAAAATAATGATACCCGCCGCAAGCCTCAACACTCATCGGACTGCATACATCAATATGTATTTTTTCCAATAAGTCAGTTGCTCGCCCCATTGTTCCAGAGAACGGAGTCTTAGTCATCTTGTCCATAAGGCATGGTTTGCAAGCATCAATTGATTCATAATCAAGTGATTCCAAAAGCCCATCAGCATGGAGTTTCTTCATGCGCTTTACACCAATATGACCAAAATGGCAGTGCTACAAATAAGTTGCACTATAATTATTAATTTTGCATCTTTTGGCTTCAATATTATGAATATGTGTATCACTACGATCGAGATCCAATGAACCATTTTCATTGGGTGTATGACCATAGAAGGTTTTATTCATGTAAATAGAACAACAATTATTCTCTAACTTAAATGAATAAATGTTTTGCAATAAACATGATCAAATCATATTCATTCTCAACGCAAACACCAAATAACATTTATTTTGGTTTAACACTAATCCCAAAAGTATAGGGAGTGTGTGATGATGATCATATCAATCTTGGAACCACTTCCAACACACATCGTCACTTCACCCTTAACTAGTCTATGTTCATTCTGCAACTCTCGTTTTGAGTTACTACTCTTAGCAACTGAACTAGTATCAAATACTGAGGGGTTTCTATGAACACTAGTAAAGTACACATCAATAACATGTATATCAAATATACCTATGTTCACTTTCCCATCCTTCTTATCTGCCAATTACTTGGGTAGTTCCGCTTCCAGTGACCAGTTCCTTTGCAATAGAAGCACTCAGTTTCAAGCTTAGGTCCAAATTTGGGTTTTTTTCACTTGAGCAGCAACTTGCTTGCCGTTCTTCTTGAAGTTCTCCTTTCTTCCCTTTGTCCCTTTATTTGAAACTAGTGGTTTTGTTTACCATCAACACTTGATGTTTTTCTTGATTTCTACCTTCGTCGATTTCAGCATCACGAAGAGCTTGGGAATCGTTTTCGTTATCCCTTGCATATTATAGTTCATCATGAAGTTCTACTAACTTGGTGATGGTGACTAGAGAATTATGTCAATCACTATTTTATCTGGAATATTAACTCCCACTTGATTCAAGCGATTGTAGTACCCAAACAATCTGAGAACATGCTCACTTCTTGAGATATTCTCCTCCATCTTTTAGCTATAGAACTTGTTGGAGACTTCATATCTCTCAACTCGGGTATTTGCTTGAAATATTAACTTCAATTCCTGGAACATCTCATATGGTCCATGACGTTCAAAACATCTTTGAAGTCCCGATTCTAAGCCGTTTAAGCATGGTGCATTAAACTATCAAGTAGTCATCATATTGAGCTAGTCAAACATTCATAACATCTGCATCTGCTCCTGCAGTAGGTTTGTTACCTAGCGGTGCATCAAGGACATAATTCTTCTGTGCAGCAATAAGGATAAACCTCAGATCACGGATCCAATTCGCATCATTGCTACTAACATCTTTCAACTTAGTTTTCTCTAGGAACATATCAAAAATAAAACAGAGGAGCTAAACGCGAGCTATTGATCTACAACATAGATATGCTAATACTACAAGGACTAAGTTCATGATAAATTAAAGTTCAATTAATCATATTACTTAAGAACTCCCACTTAGATAGACATCCCTCTAATCATCTAAGTGATCACGTGATCCATATCAACAAAACGATAACCGATCATCACGTGAAATGGAGTAGCTTTCAATGGTGAACATCACTATGTTGATCATATCTACTATATGATTCACGCTCGACCTTTCGGTCTCAGTGTTCCGAGGCCATATCTGCATATGCTAGGCTCTTCAAGTTTAACCTAAGAATTCTGCGTGTGCAAAACTGGCTTGCACCCGTTGTAGATGGACGTAGAGCTTAGCACACCCGATCATCACGTGGTGTCTGGGCACGACGAACTTTAACAACGGTGCATACTCAGGGAGAACAATTTTCTCTTGAAATTTAGAGATAGATCATATTATAATGTTACCATCAATCAAAGCAAGATAAGATGCATAAAAGATAAACATCACATGCAATCAATATAAGTGATATGATATGGCCATCATCATCTTGTGCTTGTGATCTCCATCTCCGTAGCACCGTCATGATCACCATTGTCACCGGCGCGACACCTTGATCTCCATCGTAGCATCATTGTCGTCTCTCCAATCTTATGCTTCTACGACTATCGCTACCGCTTAGTGACAAAGTAAAGCATTACAGGGCGATTGCATTGCATACAATAAAGCGGCAACCATATGGCTCCTGCCAGTTGCCGATAACTCGGTTACAAAACATGATAATCTCATACAATAAAATTTAGCATCATGTCTTGACCATATCACATCACATCATGCCCTGCAAAAATAAGTTAGACGTCCTCTACTTTGTTGTTGCAAGTTTTACGTGGCTGCTACTAGGCTTAGCAAGAATAGTTCTAACCTACCCATCAAAACCACAACGATAGTTTGTCAAGTTGGTGTTGTTTTAACCTTTGCAAGGACCGGGCGTAGCCACACTCGGTTCAACTAAAGTTGGAGAAACTAACACCCGCCAGCCACCTGTGTGCAAAGCACGTCGGTAGAACCAGTCTCGCGTAAGCGTACTTGTAATGTCGGTCCGGGCCGATTCATCCAACAATACCGCCGAACCAAAGTATGACATGCTGGTAAACAGTATGACTTATATCGCCCACAACTCACTTGTGTTCTACTCGTGCATATGACATCTACGCATAAAACCTGGCTTCGATGCCACTATTGGGGAACATAGTAATTTCAAAAAAATTCCTACGCACACACAGGATCATGGTGATGCATAGCAATGAGAGGGGAGAGTATGTCTACGTACCCTCGTAGAACGAAATCGGAAGCGTTATATCAACGCGGTTGATGTAGTCGTACGTCTTCACGATCCGACCGATCCAAGTACCGAAAGCACGGCACCTCCAAGTTCTGCACACGTTCGGCTCGGTGACATCCTCGCCTTCTCGATCCAGCAAGAGGGGCGAAGTAGTAGATGAGTTCCGGCAGCACGACGGCGTGGTGACGGTGTTGGCGAAGAACAATCTTCGCAGGGCTTCGCCTAAGCACTACGAAAACTATGATGGAGGATAAACTAGAGGGGACGGGGTAGCCGGCACACGGCTTGGTGTTTCTTGATGTGTCTTGGGTGATAGCCCTGCCCCTCTATTTATATGTTGAGCCTTGGGGTCAAAACTTGGAGTAAAAGCTTCCACAAAGTCGGCTTCAACTGAAAGGCAAGAGTCCTTCTCGGACTCCAGGGCCAGACGCCAGGGTTCCCGGCGTCCGGACCCAGACGCCAGGGACCCTGGCGTCTGGCCCCTGCACTCCACAAAACTTCCTTTTGCGCTTTCCAAAAACCTCGTGGGCTTTCCCCTTTGGCCCAGATAAAGTGTTCTCGTGCCCAAACATTTTGGGAAACATCCAGAACCCCTTCCGGTGAATTCCGGAACCCTTCCAGAGATCAAACACTACTATCCACATATCAATCTTTACTTCCGGACCATTCCAGAGTTCCTCGTCATATCTGTGATCTCATCTGAAACTCCGAACAACATTCGGTCACCGACATACATAACTCATAGTACTATATCATCTGAAACACTACGGGTTCGAGAACTATGTAGACATGACCGAGACACCTCTCTGGTCAATAACCAATAGTGGGAGCTGGATGCCCATATTGGCTCCTACATATTCTACGAAGATCTTTATCGGTCAGACCGCATAACAACATACGTTGTTCCCTTTGTCATCGGTATGTTACTTGCCTGAGATTCGATCGTCGGTATCTCGATACCTAGTTCAATCTCGTTACCGGCAAATCTCTTTACTCGTTCCGTAATACATCATCCCGCAACTAACTCATTAGTTGCAAAGCTTGCAAGGCTTATAGTGATGTGCATTACCGAGTGGGCCCAGAGATACCTCTCCGACAATCGGAGTGACAAATCCTAATCTCGAAATACGCCAACCCAACAAGTACCTTCGGAGACACCTGTAGAGCACCTTTATAATCATCCAGTTACGTTGTGACGTTTGGTAGCACACAAAGTGTTCTTCCAGTAAACGGGAGTTGCATAATCTCATAGTCATAGGAACATGTATAAGTCATGAAGAAAGCAATAGCAACATACTGAATGATCAAATGCTAAGCTAACGGAATGGGTCAAGTCAATCACATCATTTTCCTAATGATGTGATCCCGTTAATCAAATGACAACTCATGTCTATCGTTAGGAAACATAATCATCTTTGATCTACGAGCTAGTCAAGTAGAGGCATACTAGTGACCCTATGTTTGTCTATGTATTCACACATGTATCATGTTTCCGGTTAATACAATTATAACATGAATAATAAACATTTATCATGATATAAGGAAATAAATAATAAATTTATTATTGCCTCTAGGGCATATTTCTTTCAGTCTCCCGCTTGCACTAGAGTTAATAATCTAGTTCACATCGCCATGTGATTTAATACCAATAGTTCACATCACCATGTGATTAACACCCATAGTTCACATCTCATGTTGTAACATCCCGAGAATCATGCTAAAATAATCTCCCCTCTAATCTTGCCAAGTCATCATGTTCCTCAAGCTTAAGTGCCACTTGCTCCAAATCAAACTCAAATTCAAATTTAAATTGAAAGTCAATTTTCTATTTCTTCATACTGTCCAACAAAATTGTTCTTTGGGTTGCAAATAGTCTCTAAGTATTTCTCATGTCAAAACCAATATTATTTGAAGTATTATTTTACCCTAACCTATCAAAATAAGTGCCCAAAACAACAACTTTAATCCATTTGTATTATTCAAAAATCAAATGACTTCAAATATTACTCCTACCATTTTATAGCAGTGCCAAATATTGCATGGTATTTGTTGAGATAAATACCATATTTTACAAAAGTCATTTTGTACCAAAACAATTAGCAACTGAGAGAGTTTTTTTTAAAAGGAGAAAGCAAACCTAAACTACATGCACTAGGCCCATGTGGCTAGGAGGCCCCGTCAGCCCAACTGCACTATCTCCTTCCTCTGTTCATAGAGGGCACGATGGACGTCGTGCAGCCGCTCGTGGCCGCGGATGGCCATGTGTCGGCCATCCGCCGCACCCCGGCGACCTACAAGACCTGCCCTCAACCCCGCGGACAACCCTAGCTCCTCCCTCCCTTCTCCCTGTTAGACTGTATTTACATGTGTATATTGTAACGTTGTATATCACCTCATTATATATATATGTGATAGGCCACCCCTAGAGGGTTGTGTCGGTTCCCCCCAAAGCCTATTGTCTTACATGGTATCACGCTAGGTTACGTCCGCTTCCGCCTAAAAACCCTAAACCGCCGCCGCCACCGCCGCCGCCGCGCCCGCCGCCGCCGTCGCCCGACTGCCATGACGTCCGCCGCTGCATCCGGCTCCACCGCCACCGGTTTTCTGCCGGCCTCCCTCGCGGCACTTCTCTCGAGGCTGCTGGATGCCGCCTCCCTTCAGGCGCCGATCGGGACACGGAGCGTCGGCTCCCTCTTCGCGCTCCCGCCGGCTGCTACTTCGCCCGGGCAGGCGCTTGTGGCCCACACCACCGCCGCCCCGTCAACCGCGGCTGTCGCGCCCTCGGCCACTGCGCCGCTGGTGGCGGAGGACCTTGCGCTGGCAGGCTTCGCGGCGTCAACCGCGGCCATCGCGCCCTCTGTCATCGCGCCGGCTGCCCCTCCGACTGTCTCCATGGTGTTCTCACCTCAGCCAGTCTCCTCGATGGGATCGCAGCCACCGCCGCCGTTTCACTTCGGCCATCTCATCACCATCAAGTTGTCGTCGGACAATTACATCTTCTGGCGCGCGCAGGTTCTTCCGCTTCTTGGGAGTCACTACCTGCTTGGCTATGTCGACGGCTCTCTCCCTTGCCCTCCTGCGCTGGTTGACAGCGTGCATGGTCCGGTCTATAATCCGGCTCACCGTGTCTGGACAGGGCAGGATCAGGCGAACCTCTCCTCCATCCAGGGGTCGCTCTCTCCGGCCGTTGCTGGGCTTGTTGTCTTCGCCAAGACGTCCCACGAGGCATGGACTATTCTTGAGCGCTCGTTTGCGGCACAGTCGCAGGCTCGTGTATCTGGGCTCCGTCGCCAACTTGGGGAGTGTCAGAAGCTTGACTCCACCGCCACTGAGTTCTACAACAAAGTCAAGAGTCTCGCCGACACGCTGGCCTCCATTGGACAGCCCCTCACCGACTCCGAGTTCAACTCGTTTATTGTCAGTGGTCTTGATGAGGAGTATGACGCCCTAGTCGAGATCATCAAGGAGAGGGGCAACTCCACGCCCATGCCAGCACACGAGGTCTTTTCACGCCTCCTGCTTACTGAGCAACGAGTCGAGACGCGCCGATCCAGGGGCAACGGCGCCCTCTCGGCAAACGCCGCCACCAAGGGTGGTCGCTCCTCTGCTTCATCCAGGGCTTCTTCGGGGCAGTCACCACCACCCGCCTCGGCCCCTCCTCCTACTGCGACTCTACCAGGGGCTGGCGGTCCACGTGTGTGCCAGCTTTGTGGTCGCGATGGGCATTGGGCCTCGAAGTGTCACAAGCGCTTCCAGCGGGGTTTTCTTGGTCTTGGCAATGACGGGAAGGATACACGCAACTTTGCTCGTCAGGTCGCCATGGCTGATCGTCCGCCGCCGCAGAAGCCACAGGGACACACTCAGTCCTACTCCATTGATCCCCACTGGTACATGGACTCTGGGGCGACAGAGCACCTGACCAGTGAGATGGGGAAGCTTCACACTCGTGAACCCTACCATGGCTCCGACAAGATCCACACCGCCAATGGAGCAAGTATGCACATCTCTCATATTGGTCAAGCATCACTTCTCACTAGACATGCCAATAGGAGTCTTCAACTTCGCAATGTTCTTCGAGTTCCATCTGTGACACGTAATCTTCTTTCAGTTCCTAAACTCACTCGTGATAATAATGTGCTTTGTGAATTTCATCCTTTTGATCTTTTTATTAAGGATCGGGGCACGAGGGACATTCTTCTTAGTGGGCGGCTGTGCCAAGGTCTCTATCGTCTGGAGCATCTTGGCGTCGCTCGCGTCTTCAGTGGAGTTCGGGTATCTCCGTCACAGTGGCATGCTCGTCTTGGTCACCCGGCCACACCTATTGTCCGGCATGTTTTGCGTCGTCATGAGCTTCCTAGTGTGTCTAGTAATAAAGATCTAGCAGTGTGTGATGCTTGTCAGCAGGGGAAGAGTCATCAACTTCCTTTTTCGGAGTCCAGTCGTGAGGTGAAACATCCTTTAGAACTTGTGTTTTCAGATGTATGGGGTCCTGCTCAGACTTCTGTTAGTGGTCATAATTATTATATCAGTTTTGTTGAAGCTTACAGCCGCTTTACCTGGCTTTATCTTATCAAACATAAATCTGATGTGTTTGACATTTTTGTTCAGTTCCAAAAACATGTTGAACGCCTTCTCAAGCACAAAATTGTTCATGTTCAGTCGGACTGGGGTGGCGAGTATCGCAACCTCAACTCCTTCTTTCAGTCACTTGGGATCACTCACCATTTAGCATGTCCACATACACATCAGCAGAATGGTTCAGTAGAACGTAAGCATCGTCACATTGTTGAAGCTGGTCTGACTCTTTTGGCCCATGCATCTGTTCCGTTTCGTTTTTGGAGTGATGCTTTCACCACTGCATGTTTTCTCATCAATCGTACTCCCACTCGTGTTTTGAATATGAAGACTCCCATTGAAGTTCTCCTTAATGAACAACCGGACTACACCTTTCTCAAGGTGTTTGGGTGTGCTTGCTGGCCCCATCCCCGTCCATATAACAAGCGTAAGCTCGAGTTTCGTTCCAAGAAGTGTGTTTTTCTTGGTTATAGCTCTCTTCATAAAGGATACAAATGTCTTCATGTTCCCACTAATCGTGTCTACATCTCTCGGGATGTTGTGTTTGATGAGCATGTTTTTCCCTTTGCCAAACTCCCTATGTCCACTACCGAGCCACCTGTCATGCATTCATCCTCTGTTGCTTCTGACCAATTTGATGATGTTGCATATTCTCCTCTATTGTTGCCTAACCATGGTGCAGGCACTGGTCATGGGGCTCGTTTGGAGATTCTGGAAGCGCCATCTTCTTCTTCGTCGCCATCGCCTTCATCCTCGGCACCTTCTGTTGTGCATGAGGAGCACATGGCGCCCCTGCATGGCCTCGGTTTCCGTGCTCATGCACGGCCGCTCGACGTCCTGGCCCGGTCGCCTCTGGCTTCAGGGCTGCCTTCGTCATCGTCGCGCCCTGCAACCCCGCCGACTGGGCCGGCCTCCTCGGTCCCCGTCTCGCCCAGGGCGTCGGGGCAGTCATCACCAGGCCTGGCCTCGCCCGCCCCTGCCTCGCCCAGGGTGTCTGGACCCTTCTCACCAGGGCCGGCCTCGCCTGCTCTCGCCTCGCCAAGGCCGTCTGGGCCGTTGTCACCGGAGCTGGCCTCGCCCACCCTCGGTTCGCCCATGGCCTCTGAGCCCCTGTCGTCGGGCCAGTCTTCGCCATGCAGCCCGGAGTCGTCTGTCCCGAGCTCGCCTGAGGTGATTCCTGCATCTCCGGCGACCGTCACGTCTCCGTCACCTTCGCCTCCGCCGGCTCCTGCTGCTGCTCTACGTCCACATACGCGCAGTCGGAGTGGCATTTTTCAGCCTAAGCAACGTCACGATGGCACAGTTGCTTGGTTAGCGGCGTGCATGTCTGCTGCTCTCGCAGATCCATCCTCTGAGCCACGCACGTATCAAGCTGCTATGCGCATTCCTCATTGGAGAGAGGCCATGGAGCAGGAGTATCAAGCGCTTCTTCACAATCAGACATGGACTCTTGTTCCTCCACAATCACGGGTAAATGTCATTGATTCCAAATGGGTTTTCAAAGTGAAGAGGCATTCTGATGGGTCCATTGAGCGCTATAAGGCTCGTCTGGTTGCTCGTGGATTTCGACAGCGTTTTGGACTTGACTATGAAGACACCTTCAGTCCAGTGGTCAAGCCTACTACCATCAGACTTCTTCTCTCTCTGGCTGTTACTCGAGGTTGGTTTCTTCGTCAGCTTGATGTTCAAAATGCTTTTCTTCATGGTGTCTTGGCGGAGGAGGTTTACATGCGCCAGCCTCCGGGTTTCTCTGATCCGGATCGCCCTGATCATCTCTGTCGTCTGTCCAAGGCAATTTATGGTCTGAAGCAGGCTCCTCGTGCTTGGCATGCTCGTCTTGCAATGGCTCTTCGTGCTCATGGTTTTGCATCATCAACTGCTGACTCCTCATTGTTTCTTCTTCAAAGGCCTGAGGTTACTATGTACTTGTTGGTCTATGTAGATGATATCATTTTGGTCAGTTCCTCTCAGTCAGCTGCTACTGCGCTTGTTCACTCACTTGGTGCTGATTTTGCGGTCAAGGACCTTGGGAAGCTTCATTACTTTCTTGGTGTGGAGGTTACTTCTCGTGCTGCTGGCCTTGTTATGACGCAGAAGAAGTACTCTCTGGATTTGTTGCAGCGAGCTGGGATGCTTAAGTGCAAACCGACGACTACACCCATGTCTACCACTGATAAGCTCAATGATGTTGATGGTGTGCTTCTTTCTTCTTCTCATGCGACCGAGTACCGGAGTATTGTTGGTGGGCTCCAGTACTTGACGATCACGCGACCAGACATTTCCTATGCTGTTAACCGAGTCTGCCAGTATCTGCAGTCACCCCGTGACACTCATTGGTCTGCTGTTAAGCGGATTTTGCGCTATATTCGTTTCACGGTGGCTCATGGTTTGCATATTCGGCCGTCTGACTCTGGTTGTCTTTCAGCATATTCTGATGTAGACTGGGCTGGCAATCCAGATGACAGGCGATCCACGGGGGGTTATGCTGTCTTCTTTGGCTCTAACCTGATTGCCTGGAGTGCTCGGAAACAGGCTACTGTCTCGCGTAGCAGTACTGAGGCTGAGTATAAGGCTATGGCCAATGCCACATCAGAGATTATCTGGGTACAGTCCTTGCTTCAGGAGTTAAGTATACCCCAATCACAGCCTCCTGTTCTTTGGTGTGATAACATCGGTGCTACATACCTTTCTGCAAATCCGGTATTCCATGCCCGAACGAAACACATTGAAGTTGACTATCACTTTGTGCGTGAACGTGTCTCTCAGAAGCAACTACAGATCAAGTTTATTTCTTCCAAGGATCAACTTGCTGACATCTTCACCAAGCCATTGCCTTTGCCACAGTTTGAGACTTGCAGGCGCAATCTTACCCTTCTAGATTCATTAGAAAGTGGCTAAGATTGAGGGAGGGTGTTAGACTGTATTTACATGTGTATATTGTAACGTTGTATATCACCTCATTATATATATATGTGATAGGCCACCCCTAGAGGGTTGTGCCGGTTCCCTCCAAAGCCTATTGTCTTACACTCCCTCGCGCCACTTTCATCCCAACAGCTCACGCCAGAGACGTGGTCGCCGCCGCCTCGTCGTTTTTGTGGCCGTTGGCCGCATCTCGCCAAGATGGCGTGTCCATAAGCTCTATAGGCGTCCTCTCCGTCCTCGGCGCCACGAGATCGAGGCCGAAACCCCCTGCATCGCCGCCCATGCTCGTCCCCCTCGCCGGAATCTACAGCTGCCTCATCATCGATTTGCACAACTGCGCCACCCTGGCAGTCCCGAGCACGTCTCCGCCCCTCCTCTCGGTGAGCCACGCCAAATCCCCTACCCATCCTTTTATTCGTTGTCGTTTGCCGTCGTCCCCGATATCGGTTGTCCTCTTCCATGGCCGCGTTCGAGCCCCAGTGTACGCGTACGTGCCTGCTCCTACGTGTGGCCGCGCTACGGCTGCGACCCGCGCGCAACCGTGTCGCTACTCCCCTGGGCCGACCTGCACTCGCCGCCGTGCCCCGCTCTTGTACTGCTGCTGCCGCTTGAAGCCTGTTGCCCGCTGCCCTGCTGATGCTCTTATCGCTCCTCTGTTGATGTTGCTGCCTGCTACCACTGGTACTTGCTACGCTCCTTCTGCCGTGCTACTGCTGCTGCGCCGCTGCCGCCCGCACCCGCCACTGTACCCGCCTGCGTGCACCCCAGCCGTGCCGCGCACGCGCGTCCACACCCACACCCACATGAGCCGGCGCCCTCCCCTGGTAGCGCCCGCACTCGCCTGCGCAGTGGCCGACTAGCCGTAGCCATGGCCCGTGGCTCCCGTGCTGTGCGTGTGTGCACACATGGGGTTGGCCCTGTCTAATATACTGTACTAAGTTAGATTAGTCTAATTGCCTAGCTAGTTCAACTAGTAGAGTATGACGTGAGGGCCACTTTGCTTAAACAACTGAATTAAATGAATCTAATTCAGGTTCTGTCTATGACAGCAGGACCCACCCCCCTAACTAAATTAGTTAATTCTTTTAAGTTGCCTATGTGACTATGAGAGTTGGGTCCCACTGACCTTGTTGACCAGTCAGTTTGACTGTGTTGACTTTGACCCAGGCCCCACTTGTCTTTGACTCTTGCTACTCTGGCTAGCGCAGTCTAGGTATAAAAAGAATCAGCACTTTTATTTTTGAATTTAAGATAATTCCGGTAATTGTAGAAATCTTTTAAAACTTTAGATAATCATAGAAAATAAACCGTAGCTCCGATGAAAAAGTTTTCTACATGAAAGTTAACCAGAAAAATGAGACGAACCTGAATACGCTATCCAAATACCTCTCAGATGCCTCCATCAATGCAAACATGGAACCTTTCCCTCCGGTTAATCTGTCTGAAAGATGTCTGAAACCGGGAAAACGTTCCAGTTATTTTCTCACTTCGTCTGCAACGTGTAGCATCGCATTAGGTCACCCCCAACGCAACGTTTTGCTTTTTCATGATTTGTTGCTTTGTTATTTATTATGTTCCCCCTCCTTCACTTCTTTTCGGTAGATCCTGAGACCGTTGCCGATGCCCCTGTGATCGACTTCATCTCCGACGACCCTTCTTCCTTTACAGCAGAGCTTCCAGGCAAGCAAACCCCCCTTGAGCATTCTGATATCGCCTATTTCTTTCCCTCGCATGCTTGCATTAGAACTGCTACTGCTTTCTGTATGATCCTACTCTGATGCATAGCCTGTTGTTGTTACCTGCTTTCATACCTTACCTGCTTTTCCTAAACTTCTTAGTATAGGTTGGTTAGAGATCCATCAGTGACCCCACCTTGTCCCAGTTTCCTCGCTTTATGTTCGATGACTTGATCAACGTGATCGACGTCCAGGCCCTGACACCGCACATCACCCCCCTAGTTGTATGACTCTGCAGAGTTACCATCGAGTGCCACTCTTGATGAGATCTCTGTAGTGTAGCTATACGATTGTGGTCATCGAGGGTGATTTCCTCCTTAACCACTTCCGTTACGGCTCTGTCGTGCAACCCCTCAAGTGTGAACCTCGAGGGTGGATCCTCTTACGTTCACCTTGATGATAACATCGAGTGGATTCATCGGGGGTGATTCCTCAGGTTTTCCCCTTGGTGTTAGACACACAGTTATTATGGTTACTACGACTTTGCACTGAGCCATGTTACTAAAGATGGGTCGGCCCTGAGGGGTACCCGCGCGAGCTTAATAGCGAGTGATGTGGAGTCGGGTTGACCTGGAAGGTGCCCGCGAGATACTTACGAGGCGTGGTCGGGCATTCTTAGCCCTTGCTGCAAGTACTCGAGACGGGGCGACGGGGTCACATCGATCGTGAGTCTCTGCTCGTTACCGCGCGTTCCTAATCCACTACGATTTGGATATTTGATCCGAGGGGCCTCTGGCCTGATAGCACTAACCATCACGTGGGCATAGTATGGGCGTTCTGCGTCGTATGCATCAGCCGAAGCTTAATAGACGTCAGCGACTGAGCGGCGCGCGCAGGGTTGGACTGCGTAAGCTCCTGCCTTGTTGAAGGAGGTAGCTAGGTCTGCTCACCGGCCATGTACGCAACGTGCAGGAGTTCCCGGGGAGATGACCCATGACCCCTGGGGCATAGGTTTAGTCCGGCGTGCTGGCCTCTCTATTAAGCCTAGGTCGGGTTGCGGCGTATTGTTTGGCCGAGGCCGGGCATGACCCAGGAAAGTGTGTCCGACCGGAGTTAATCGAGCGTGGTGGGTAAGTTGGTGCACCCCTGCAGGGAAGAAAACATCTATCGATAGCCTGTCCTACAGTAACGGACACTTGGAGTTGTATCCCGATCGATACAACTAGAACTGGATCCTTGTGATGAGAACTGGATGGTGATGAGAATTGTATTGTGATGATAACTGGATAGTATGGCTCTGGAATTGCTTTCTCGCAGGGAGTCGAGAAAGGATCTCTGGCCGAGGTTGATAACACTACTACTACTTTACTTTATGCTACTCTACTCCCTCCTGTTGCTGCAAGATGGTGGGTTCCAGAAGATGCTAGTCTTCGATAGGCTAGGCTTTCCCCTTCCCTTCTGGCATTCTACAGTTTAGTCCACAGATACAACCCATTCCTTTGATACAGATGCATACTTAGTTTAGATCTGATGTAAGTCTTGCGAGTACTTTGGATGAGTACTCACGGTTGCTTTGCTACTTCTTTCCCCCCATACCCAATTGTTGCGACCAGATGACGGATCCCAGGAGCCAGACGCGCCACCGATGACTACTACTACCCAGAGGATGCCTACTACTACGTGAAGACCGCCGACGACTAGGAGTAGTTAGGAGGCTCCCAGGCAGGAGGCCTTGCCTTTTCGATCGATGTTGCTTTTTTGCTAGCTTTCTTAAGGCAGACTTGTCTAACTGATGCCTGTACTCAGATATTGTTGCTTCCACTGACTCTTGTTTTTCGAGCTTATGTAATCGAGCCCTTGAGGCCCCTGGCTTGTAATATAAAGCTTGTATTATTTTATTTTGTGTCTAGAGTTGTGTTATGATATCTTCCCATGAGTCCTTGATCTTGATCATACACATTTGCGTGTATGATTAGTGTATGATTGAATTGAGGGCGTCACAAGTTGGTATCAGAGCCGACTGCCTATAGGTAGCCCCCTTTCCAACTCCTTGGACGAAGTTGAGTCTAGTCAATAAAAAACTTTTGCTAACTTGGTTGTGTGGCTTATGGGCCCACGTCACCATTGGGTGGTATTAGGATCTTTTATTCCTCGTCTATACTCTGGGACTCTGATCTCTCTTCCTTTCGGGTTAAATTTTTACTAACTTGACATTAGGTTCTCGTACCCACTTCCTCCTGGAGAGCCCCGACATTACCGATGATCGCCTGCTTCACCCGAAGATTCCGAAGATACTTTCGATGTTTTGTCGAGACCCTTGTGCCCATCGCTTTTGCAATTCCCTCCCATCGATAAACCCCTATGGATGACCAGGTACACTTGTCATTCATACAATCATTCTCCCGTTGGTATGGTTATTACAAGATACCCCGAAATACTTATCGTTGTTATGAGAATCCTTTGTGCCTATTGCCTTGCAGTTCCTTGTCGCCTGAATACACCTAGAAATTAATCCTCACACATATCGAGGATTTGTTTTTCCCTAGTTGTTCATATGTTTCAAAAAAGTCTTTGAAATACTATTCGATCTTTCGTTAATACTCAACAGCATGTTGTTCTTAAAATTCTTACTTGCTTGCATTACGGATAATCCCATAAGTCTAGTAATCTTATTGGCATCCTTTGTCACTATCCTTTTGAGTCCGTTGATTCAATATGTTGCGGATGCTCGCAATCCTCAGTCGGATCATAGAATTTATCCTTTCGGCTTGGACGTCATTTGACCAAGAGCTCTTTCTCGACCAATCAAATTGCCATCGATTGTATCCCTAAGGCTATTCAACTTACTTTTCTTTTGATCAGAGTGTCTGCTTCTGATCTTCTATTTTTGAAATCATGATTTTTTGCATTTAAGCATCGAATTATTCAGATGTTTCTATAATCCAAAGTCTTTGCCTTCTTTCTTCTTCTGGTTGAGTACCGATACTCACATCAAATCCTATGTGGACAGCCAGATCCTTTGTTGGATTTTATCCGATAATGTCCTTCATATTCAATAACCTTTTGAGCCTTTCCTCGGATACATAATGCCTTCGCTAAATTGTATCCTCTGCCTTCTCAAACATGCTCTGCCTTCAAGCTTGTGTTATTTTACTCGTGGAGTTTGTGGTATATGTTCCCAAGATGCCCATATGGGTTGAACCTATGCCTTCCTTAATCCATGTGCACCCGAGAGTTTTCACGAGTCATACTCTTCTGGTGTTTTCTCAGATAACATTTCAACACTACAACTTCATCGAAAGAGAGAAGTAAATGAAATGATATGCATTGAAGAAGTGGGAGTCGACCTTGAACTTTGTGTTCATGCCCATGGACACGATGTAGATCTTATCATGGAAAATTCTCTTAAAATTAATTATCCCCTTGGTATAAGATCATCTTATATATAGGATTTGATCTTTTGCAACCGTGGTTCTGACCATAATTGTTCCCCTTTGATTCCATTTCTCGGACAAGTTAAAGAACTTGTCTTCTGTAGATAAATGCATCTTCGCAATCTATATTTTGATCTTCCATCGAGTATTACCCTCTGATATCTCGAGAATAACAAAGAACCGTGTTGCTTCCTACGAGTCTTCATCTGGTATTGCTTCTCATCGATTTCAGATTTCCCCGGGTTCTGAGTTATTAGTCACTCGAGAACACCGATAGTTGAATAAATTCCACACTCTGATTCTATAACTCTAAGTAATTTTTGTTGCTTACGAGTTTAATAATCCTTCAAGTCATTCCTAGCCTGATAGGCTATATCATTACCGTGCTAAATTTTAACTGTGCTACCTGGTCCTTCCCGGAGCACAATTTTTGATGATGAGCTAAGCCAACGTCGATCTTCCTCATCATATCATTTTGCCTTGAACATCAAGCTTGATTTCGAGTTTGTGTCGTACCCGTGGTTCCAATAACCTTTCGCTTCATCATTCCTTTGACTTGATGTCATCGCCGATCGATTACATCTTCATAAAATCTCTCGACAAATGTGTCGTGATCATCATCAACATTATGAGCTCTTCCAGGATATCAATCGAATTCATGATGAGAAATACAATCCTTGCCCCTCAATGACTTGTGTTATCATCGACAACATTCTTGCCTTCCCCAACACAAACTTGTTCATATAATTTTGGAAATACATCCTTTTTGACATGTCGATGGATTGTTGCTGAGCCCGTCGGCCACACCCTCATCTTTTCCTTGTTGAAATTGTATGGCTTATTTTCTAAGTTGTTTTCAATGGATCCTTTGTGTAACCAAAGTCTGACCTTTGCTTGAAAACCATGTCAATGCTATGTCGAAGCATGTCTGTGGTAATCCGATCTTCAATAAGAACATTTGAAGCACGATACTAAATTTTCTTTATCAATTATCCAAACACCGTTGTATGGGTAATGTCATGAAATTCCTTTCCCCTTACCTAAATGGTTTTATACTTCTATCCTATCATGGATATCATGCTCTGCTTGTCCTTGGGAAGGGTATACCCCTGAAATATGTGTTTAAACACATTTTCCTTTCCATTGTTCTGTTTAATCTGATAATTACATCTTCCTTTCCATTGTCTTGTTTAACCTTTCTTGTGATCTATATGATCTAAGCAGAAATAATTCTCTGCTTATGTAGACACCTCGGTGTATAACTCTATCAGTAAGAGACCCTATTACTACCGTTGAAAACATTCTGGTAACCACCGATGGATGAGAACTTTGCCTATTGGTCCGCCTCATTTTTACGAGCAGGAATATGGTTCTCTTCGTCCCTCGCCCTTGGTACCGACGTTGTTGCCGACATAAGCGACATGCTATCCTCTGACATGCCTTGCTACCATGACCGTATGAGATGTCACCACTCTTCCTACTCTTAACCCGCATGGTGGGCCCATAACCCACAGTTCCACAGGATCGAAATCTGACTCTCCTGTACACCCTTGTTTCTAAAAGTTATTCCTCATGCTTGGCTTCATATGTAATTCACAATCCACCTTCCAAGAGATCATCAAATCTGGTATCAGACGCAATAGTCAATCTCGTTGCTCTAGACCTCTTTCGCCGCACGTTGCTTCAGACATCGAACGATCACCTAACCGCTTGAAACTTCTCATGGTACCTTCTTACTTTGCTCTCGATATCTTCTTAAGTTTCAATTCGAGAGATACGTATGCTTCTTCCCATGAGTTAACCATCCGATGCTCAATCCTGTTACAACCCGTCCTTATAGAGTTTTTCCCCAATTATCCTTTCGTAAGTTCGGCGAAGATCCTAAAGGAAGAACGACAACATCAACATGATACATCGATGCAGAGAAATGAAGACATCAATCAAAGGTATCAACTTCTTCGAGAAGAGCAAATAGGAATGAGAAGATCCATTAGATTTTTGTAATTTTTTTCCTTACTCCACCTCTTAAATCTCGGGACGAGATTTCTTATAGTGGAGAAGATTTGTAACATCCCGAGAATCATGCTACAATAATCTCCCCTCTAATCTTGCCAAGTCATCATGTTCCTCAAGCTTAAGTGCCACATGCTCAAAATCAAACTCAAATTCAAATTTAAATTGAGAGTCAATTTTATATTTCTTCATATTGTCCAACAAAATTGTTCTTTGGGTTGCAAATAATCTCTAAGTATTTCTCATGTCGAAACCAATATTATTTGAAGTATTATTTTACCCTAACCTATCTAAATAAGTGCCCAAAACAACCACTTTAATCCATTTGTATTATTCAAAAATCAAATGACTTCAAATATTACTCCTACCATTTTATAGCAGTGCCAAATATTGCATGGTATTTGTTGACCTAAATACCATATTTACAAAAGTCATTTTGTACCAAAACAATTAGCAACTGAGAGAGTTTTTTTTAAAGGAGAAAGCAAACCTAAACTACATGCACTAGGCCCATGTGGCTAGGAGGCCCCGTCAGCCCAACCGCAATATCTCCTTCCTCTGTTCACAGAGGGCACGGTGGACGCCGTGCAGCCGCTCGTGGCCGCGGATGGCCACGTTTCGGCCATCCGCCGCACCCCGGCGACCTACAAGACTTACCCTCGACCCCGCGGACAACCCTAGCTCCTCCCTCCCTTCTCCCTCGCGCCGCTTTCATCCCAACAGCTCACGCCAGAGACGTGGTCGCCGCCGCCTCGTCGTTTTTGTGGCCGTTGGCCGCATCTCGCCAAGACGGCGTGTCCATAAGCTCTATAGGCGTCCTCTCCGTCCTAGGCGCCACGAGATCGAGGCTGAAACCCCCTGCATCGCCGCCCATGCCTGTCCCCCTCGCCGGAATCTACAGCCGCCTCATCGTTGATTTGCACAACTGCGCCACCCTGGCAGTCCCGAGCACGTCTCCGTCCCTCCTCTCGGTGAGCCATGCCAAATCCCCTACCCATCCTTTTATTCGTTGTCATTTGCCGTCGTCCCCGAGATCGGTTGTCCTCTTCCATGGCCGCGTTCGAGCCCCTATGTACGAGTACGTGCTTGCTCCTATGCGTGGTCGTGCCCCGGCTGCGACCCGCGCGCAACCGCGTCGCTACTCCCCTGGGCCGACCTGTGCTCGCCACCGTGCCCCGCTCTTGTACTGCTGCTGCCGCTTGAAGCCTGTTGCCCGCTGCCCTGCTGATGCTCTTATCGCTCCTCTTTTGATGCTGCTGCCTGCTACCACTGGTACTTGCTATGCTCCTTCTGCCATGCTACTGCTGCTGCGCCGCTGCCGCCCACACCCGCCGCCGTACCCGCCTGCATGCACCCTAGCCGCGCCGCGCACGCGCGTCCACACCCACACCAACATGAGCCGGCGCCCTCCCTTGGTAGCGCACGCGCTCGGCTGGGCAGTGGCCGACTGGCCGTAGCCATGGCCCGTGGCTCCCGTGTTGTGCGTGTGTGCACACATGGGGTTGGCCCTGTCTAATATACTGTACTAAGTTAGATTAGTCTAATTGCCTAGCTAGTTCAACTAGTAGAGTATGACGTGAGGGCCACTTTGCTTAAATAACCGAATTAAATGAATCTAATTCAGGTTTTGTCCATGACAGTAGGACCCACTCCCTAACTAAATTAGTTAATTCTTTTAAGTTGCCCATGTGACTATGACAGCTAGGTCCCACTGACCTTGTTGACCAGTCAGTTTGACTGTGTTGACTTTGACCCAGGACCCACTTGTCTTTAACTCTTGCTACTCTGGCTAGCACAGTCTAGGTATAAAAAGAATCAGCACAGTCTAGGTATGAGATCTCTATAGTGTAGCTATACGATTGTGGTCATCGAGGGTGATTTCCTCCTTAACCACTTCTGTTATGGCTCTGTCGTGCAACCCCTCAAGTGTGAACCTCGAGGGTGAATCCTCTTACGTTCACTTTGATGATAACATCGAGTGGATTTCATCGGGGGTGATTTCTCAGGTTTTCCCCTTGGTGTTAGACACACAGTTACTATGGTTACTTCGACTTTGCACTGAGCCATGTTACTAAAGACGGGTCAGCCCTGAGGGGTACCCGCGCGAGCTTAATAGCGAGTGATGTGGAGTCGGGTTGACCTGGAAGGTGCCCGCGAGATACTTACGAGGCGTGGCCGGGCATTCTTAGCCCTTGCCGCAAGTACTCGAGACGGGGCGACGGGGTCACATCAATCATGAGTCTCTGCTCGTTACCGCGCGTTCCTAATCCACTACGATTTGGATATTAAATCCGAGGGGCCTCTGGCCTGATAGCACTAACCATCACGTGGGCATAGTATGGGCGTTCTGCGTCGTATGCATCAGCCGAAGCTCAATAGATTTCAGCGACTGAGCGGCGCGCGCCGGGTTGGACTGCGTAAGCTCCTGCCTTGTTGAAGGAGGTAGCTAGGTCTGCTCACCGGCCGCGTACGCAACGTGCAGGAGTTCCCGGGGAGATGGCCCATGACCCTTGGGGGCATAGGTTTAGTCCGGCGTGTTGGCCTCTCTATTAAGCCTAGGTCGGGCTACGGCGTATTGTTTGGCCGAGGCCGGGCATGACCCAGGAAAGTGTGTCCGGCCGGAGTTAATCGAGCGTGGTGGGTAAGTTGGTGCACCCCTGCAGGGAAGAAAACATCTATCGGTAGCCTGTCCTACGGTAACGGACACTTGGAGTTGTATCCCGATCGATACAACTAGAACTGGATCCTTGTGATGAGAACTGGATGGTGGTGAGAATTGGATTGTGATGATAACTGGATAGTATGGCTCTGGAATTGCTTTCTCGCGGGGAGTCGAGAAAGGATCTCTGGCCGAGGTTGATAACACTACTGCTACTTTACTTTATGCTACTCTACTCCCTCCTGTTGCTGCAAGATGGTGGGTTCCAGAAGATGCTAGTCTTCGATAGGCTAGGCTTTCCCCTTCCCTTCTGGCATTCTGCAGTTTAGCCACAGATACAACCCATTCCTTTGATACATATGCATACTTAGTTTAGATCTGATGTAAGTCTTGCGAGTACTTTGGATGAGTACTCACGGTTGCTTTGCTACTTCTTTTCCCCCCATACCCGATTGTTGCAACCAGATGACGGATCCCAGGAGCCAGACGACGCCACCGATGACTACTACTACCCAGAGGATGCCTACTACTACGTGAAGACAGCCGACGACTAGGAGTAGTTAGGAGGCTCCCAGGCAGGGGGCCTTGCCTTTTCGATCGATGTTGCTTTTGTGCTAGCTTTCTTAAGGCAGACTTGTCTAACTGATGTCTGTACTCAGATATTGTTGCTTCCGCTGACTCTTGTGTTTTCGAGCTTATGTAATCGAGCCCTCGAGACCCGTGGCTTGTAATATAAAGCTTGTATTATTTTATTTTGTGTCTAGAGTTGTGTTGTGATATCTTCCCGTGAGTCCTTGATCTTGATCGTACACATTTGCGTGTATGATTAGTGTAGATTGAATCGAGGGCGTCCACAAGTCGTCACACATGTGACCAACACCCAAAGGGTTTACTAGAGTCAATAATCTAGTTCACATCGCTATGTGATTAACACCCAAAGAGTACTAAGGTGTGATCATGTTTTGCTTGTGAGAGAAGTTTAGCCTACGGGTCTGCCACGTTCAGATCCGTATGTATTTCGCAAATTTCTATGTCAACAATGCTCTGCACGGAGCTACTCTAGCTAATTGCTCCCACTTTCAAAAAGTATCCACATTAAGACTTTAGAGTCATCTGGATCAGTGTTAAAATTTGCGTCAACGTAACCCTTTACGATGAACCTTTTGTCACCTCCATAATCAAGAAACATATCCTTATTCCACTAAGGATAATTTTGACCGCTGTCTAGTGATCTACTCCTCGATCACTATTGTACTCCCTTGCTAAACTCAGTGTAGGGTATACAATAAATCTGGTACACAGCATGGCATACTTTATAGAAACTATGGCTGAGGCATAGGGAATGACTTCCATTCTCTTTCTATCTTCTGTCGTGGTCGGGCTTTGAGTCTTACTCAATTTCACACCTTGTAACACAGGTAAGAACTCTTTCTTTGACTGTTCCATTTTGAACTACTTCAAAATCTTGTCAAGGTATGTACTCATTGAAAAAACTTATCAAGCGTCTTGATCTATCTCTATAGATCTTCATGCTCAATATGTAAGTAGCTTCACCGAGGTCTTTATTGAAAAAACTTCTTTAAAATACTCCTTTATGCTTTCCAGAAAATTCTACATTATTTCCGATCAACAATATGTCATTCACATATATTTATCAGAAATATTGTAGTGCTCCCACTCACTTTCTTATATATACAGTCTTCACCACAAGTCTGTATAAAATTATATGCCTTGATCAACTCATCAAAGTATATATTCAAACTCCGAGATGCTTGCACCAGTACATAGATGGATAGCTGGACTTGCTCACTTTGTTAGCATCTTTAGGATTGACAAAACCTTCTGGTTGCATCATATACAACTCTTCTTTAATAAATCCATTAAGGAATGTAGTTTGATATCCATTTGCCAGATTTCGTAAAATGCGGCAACTGCTAACATGATTGGGACAGACTTTTAAGCATCGATACGAGTGACAAATTCTCATCGTGGTCAACACCTTGAACTTGTCGAAAACATTTTTGCGAGAATTCGAGCTTTGTAGATAGTAACACTACTATCAGTGTATGTCTTTCTTTTGAAGATCCATTTATTCTTAATGACTCACCGATCATCGGGCAAGTCAATCAAAGTCCATACTATGTTCTCATACATGGATCCCATCTCAGATTTCATGGCCTCAAGCCATTTCACGGAATCTGGGCTCATCATCGCTTCCTCATAGTTCGTAGGTTCGTCATGGTCAATTAACATGACCTCCAGAACAGGATTACCGTACCACTCTAGTGCGGACCTCACTCTGGTTGACCTACGAGGTTCGGTAGTAACTTGATCTGAAGTTACATGATCATCATCATTAGCTTCCTCACTAATTGGTGTAGGAGTCACAGAAATAGATTTCTGTGATGAACTACTTTCCAATAAGGGAGCAGGTACAGTTACCTCATCAAGTTCTACTTTCCTCCCGCTCACTTCTTTCGAGAGAAACTCCTTCTCTAGAAAGGGTCCATTCTCAGCAACAAATATCTTGTCTTCGGATCTGTGATAGAAGGTGTACCCAACAGTTACTTTTGGGTATCCTATGAAGACACATTTCTCCGATTTGGGTTTGAACTTATCAGGATGAAACTTTTTCTTATAAGCATTGAAACCCCAAACTTTAAGAAACGACAACTTTGGTTTCTTGCCAAACCACAATTCATACGGTGTCATCTCAACGGATTTAGATGGTGCCCTTTTTAATGTGAATGCAACTGTCTCTAATGCATAACCCCAAAAATACAGTGGTTAATTGGTAAGAAACATCATAGATTGCACTATATCCAATAATATTACGGTTATGACGTTCAAACACACCATTATGTTGTGGTGTTCCAGGTGGCGTGAGTAGTGAAACTATTTCACATTGTTTTAACTAAAGGCCAAACTCGTAACTCAAATATTTTACTTCTGCGATCATATCGTAGAAACTTTTATTTTTGTTACGATGATTCTCCACTTCCCTCTGAAATTCTTTGAACTTTTCAAATGTTTCAGACTTGTGTTTCATCAAGTAGATATACCCATATCTGCTCAAATCATCTATGAAGGTCAGAAAATAACGATACCCGCTGCGAGCCTCAACACTCATCGGACTGCATACATCAGTATGTATTATTTCTAATAAGTCAGTTGCTCGCTCCATTGTTCCGGAGAACGGAGTCTTAGTCATCTTGTCCATAAGGCATGGTTCGCAAGCATCAATTGATTCATAATCAAGTGATTCCAAAAGCTCATCAACATGGAGTTTCTTCATGCGCTTTACACCAATATAACCTAAACGACAGTGCCACAAATAAGTTGCACTATCATTATTAACTTTGCATCTTTTGGCTTCAATATTATGAATATGTGTATCACTACGATCGAGATCCAATAAACCATTTTCATTGGGTGTATGACCATAGAAGGTTTTATTCATGTAAATAGAACAACAATTATTCTCTAACTTAAGTGAATAACCGTTTTGCAATAAACATGATCAAATCATATTCATGCTCAACGCAAACACCAAATAACATTTATTTTGGTTTAACACTAATCCCGAATGTATAGGGAGTGTGCGATGGTGATCATATCAATCTTGGAACCACTTCCAACACACATCGTCACTTCACCCTTAACTAGTCTATGTTCATTCTGCAACTCCCGTTTCGAGTTACTACTCTTAGCAACTGAACTAGTATCAAATACTGAGGGTTGCTATGAACACTAGTAAAGTACACATCAATAACATGTATATCAAATATACCTATGTTCACTTTGCCATCCTTCTTATCCGCCAATTACTTGGGTAGTTCCGCTTCTAGTGACCAGTTCCTTTGCAGTAGAAGCACTCAGTTTCGGGCTTAGGTCCGGACTTGGGTTTTTTCACTTGAGCAGCAACTTGCTTGCCGTTCTTCTTGAAGTTCCCCTTTCTTCCCTTTGCCCCTTTATTTGAAACTAGTGGTTTTGTTTACCATCAACACTTGATGTTTTTCTTGATTTCTACCTTCGTCGATTTCAGCATCACGAAGAGCTTGGGAATTGTTTCCGTTATCCCTTGCATAGTATAGTTCATCACGAAGTTCTACTAACTTGGTGATGGTGACTAGAGAATTCTGTCAATCACTATTTTATCTGGAAGATTAACTCCCACTTGATTCAAGCGATTGTAGTACCCAGACAATCTGAGCACATACTCATTGCTTGAGCTATTCTCCTCCATATTTTAGCTATAGAACTTGTTGGAGACTTCATATCTCTCAACTCGGGCATTTGCTTGAAATATTAACTTCAACTCCTGGAACATCTCATATGGTCCATGACGTTCAAAACGTCTTTGAAGTCCCGATTCTAAGCCGTTTAAGCATGGTGCACTAAACTATCAAGTAGTCATCATATTGAGCTAGCCAAACGTTCATAACATCTGCATCTGCTCCTGCAATAGGTTTGTTACCTAGCGGTGCATCAAGGACATAATTTTTCTGTGCAGCAATGAGGATAAACCTCAAATCACGGATCCAATTCGCATCATTGCTACTAACATCTTTCAACTTAGTTTTCTCTAGGAACATATCAAAAATAAAATAGAGGAGCTAAACACGAGCTATTGATCTAGAACATAGATATGCTAATACTACCAGGACTAAGTTCATGATAAATTAAAGTTCAATTAATCATATTACTTAAGAACTCCCACTTAGATAGACATCCCTCTAATCATCTAAGTGGTCACATGATCCATATCAACAAAACCATAACCAATCATCACGTGAAATGGAGTAGCTTTCAATGGTGAATATCACTATGTTGATCATATCTACTATATGATTCACGCTCGACCTTTCGCTCTCAGTGTTCCGAGGCCATATCTGCATATGCTTGGCTCGTCAAGTTTAACCCGAGTATTCTGCGTGTGCAAAACTGGCTTGCACACGTTGTAGATGGACGTAGAGCTTATCACACCCAAACATCACGTGGTGTCTGGGCACGACGAACTTTTTGGCAACAGTGCATACTCAGGGAGAACACTTTTATCTTGAAATTTAGTGAGAGATCATCTTATAATGCTACCGTCAATTAAAGCAAGATAAGATGCATAAAAGATAAACATCACATGCAATCAATATAAGTGATATGATATGACCATCATCATCTTGTGCTTGTGATCTCCATCTCCGAAACACCGTCATGATCACCATCATCACCGGCGTGACACCTTGATCTCCATCGTAGCATCGTTGTCGTCTCTCCAATCTTATGCTTCTACGACTATCGCTACCGCTTAGTGACAAAGTAAAACATTATAGGGCGATCGCATTGCATACAATAAAGCGACAACCATATGGCTCTTGCCAGTTGCCGATAACTCGGTTACAAAACATGATCATCTCATACAATAAAATTTAGCATCATGTCTTGACCATATCACATCACAACATGCCCTGCAAAAACAAGTTAGACGTCTACTTTGTTGTTGCAAGTTTTACGTGGCTGCTACTGGGCTTAGCAAGAACAGTTCTTACCTACGCATCAAAACCACAACGATGGTTTGTCAAGTTGGTGTTGTTTTAACCTTCGCAAGGATCGGGCGTAGCCACACTCGGTTCAACTAAAGTTGGAGAAACTGACACCCGCCAGCCACCTGTGTGCAAAGCACGTTTGTAGAACCAGTCTCGCGTAAGCGTACGCATAATGTCGGTCCGGGCCGCTTCATCCAACAATACCGCCGAACCAAAGTATGGCATGCTGGTAATCAGTATGACTTATATCGCCCACAACTCACTTGTGTTATACTCGTGCATATGACATCTACGCATAAAACCTGGCTCGGATGCCACTGTTGTGGAACGTAGTAATTTCAAAAAATATCCTACGCACACACAGGATCATGGTGATGCATAGCTACGAGAGGGGAGAGTATGTCTACGTACCCTCGTAGACCGAAAGCGGAAGCGTTATATCAACACGGTTGATGTAGTCGTACGTCTTCACGATCCGACTGATCCAAGTACCGAAAGCACGGCACCTCCGAGTTCTGCACACGTTCAGCTTGGTGACATCCTCGCCTTCTCGATCCAGCAAGAGGGGCGAGTAGTAGATGAGTTCCGACAGCACGACAACGTGGTGACGGTGTTGGTGAAGAACAATCTTTGCAGGGCTTCGCCTAAGCACTACGAAAACTATGACAGAGGATAAACTAGAGGGGACGGGGTAGCTGGCACACGGCTTAGTGTTTATTGATGTATCTTGGGTGCTAGCCCTGCCCCTCTATTTATATGTTGAGCCTTGGGGTCGAAACTTGGAGTAAAAGCCTTCACAAAGTCGGTTTCACCCGAAAGGCAAGAGTCCTTCTCGGACTCCAGGGCCAAACGCCAGGGTTCCCGGCGTCTGGCCCCTGGACTCCGCCAAACTTACTTTTGCGCTTTCCAAAAACCTCGTGGGCTTTCCCCTTTGGCCCAGATAAAGTGTTCTCGTGCCTAAACATTTCAGGAAACATCCGGAACCCCTCCCGGTGAATTCCGGAACCCTTCCAGAGATCAAACACTACTATCCACATATCAATCTTTACTTCCGGACCATTCCGGAGTTCCTCGTCATATCTATGATCTCATCCGAAACTCCGAACAACATTCGATCACCAACATACATAACTCATAGTACTATATCGTCAACGAACATTAAGCGTGCAGACCCTACGGGTTCAAGAACTATGTAGACATGACCGAGACACCTCTCTGGTCAATAACCAATAGCGGGACCTGGATGCCCATATTGGCTCCTACATATTCTACGAAGATCTTTATCGGTCAGACCGCATAACAACATACGTTGTTCCCTTTGTCATTGGTATGTTACTTGCCCGAGATTTGATCGTCGGTATCTCAATACCTAGTTAAATCTCCTTACCAGCAAGTCTCTTTACTCGTTCCATAATATATCATCCCGCAACTAACTCATTAGTTGTAATGCTTGCAAGGCTTATAGTGATGTGCATTACCGAGTGGGCCCAGAGATACCTCTCTGACAATCGGAGTGACAAATCCTAATCTCGAAATACGCCAACCCAACAAGTACCTTCGGAGACACCTGTAGAGCACCTTTATAATCACCCAGTTACGTTGTGACGTTTGGTAGCATACAAAGTGTTCCTCCGGTAAACGGGAGTTGCATAATCTCATAGTCATAGGAACATGTATAAGTCATGAAGAAAGCAATAGCAACATACTAAACGATCAAATGCTAAGCTAACAGAATGGGTCAAGTCAATCACATCATTCTCCTAATGATGTGATCCCGTTAATCAAATGACAACTCATGTCTATGGTTAGGAAACATAACCATCTTTGATGAACGAGCTAGTCAAGTAGAGGCATACTAGTGACACTATGTTTGTCTATGTATTCACACATGTATCATGTTTCCGGTTAATACAATTATAACATGAATAATAAACATTTATCATGATATAAGGAAATAAATAATAACTTTATTATTGCCTCTAGGGCATATTTCCTTCACTTCGTCCGCGGATGCCATGGTGATTCGTGGAATGAGGTGATTTGTGTAGAATTGAAGTAGTGTTGAATTCGATTTTAGTGATGTAGAATCCAATGTTTGTTCATTTGAATTTGATTGTAGTCATGTAGAATTAGGTTTTATACTTAGTACAATCCGATTTAGTAGTGTAGAATTAGATTTTATACTTAGAGAATCTGATCTAGTGGCGTAGAATACATGGATTGCTTTGTGTAGAAATTTTAGTAGTGTAGAATCTTATTACTTTTGTATATAATCCAATTTTAATAGAGTATTTAGTGTAGAAATTTTTGAGTGTAGAATAGTTTTTAGTTTAGAAAAGATCAGATTATATATAGTCTTTTAGTGTTGAATCATCAAAAGATATAGCCATTAAGTATGTTCAATAATAGGAAAAATGATGCCACTACCATATGACAACCATGCAAGTCAAGGTGCAGCAGGAGCATTGCAACTGGCACGTTGTTCAACATCTATTTCCAACCGAGTTTTGTTCCTGCAGCAGTAAAAAATTATATAAACCTTCCAACAGTTATTTCTTTTGTTTTTATTGTTATTACCATTAATGCATTGTATGTGTGTCTTTTGTTACAAAGATCGACAATGAGCTGAACAAAGATAATGTAATCTTTGAGGCTCCTGGGGCACCTACACTGTGATATTTGAGAGGGATTTCTTATACTATAGGCGAGGAGGACCTCAAAGAATGACAAACTGGGCTTGAAACACACCAAATGCCGTCTCATTATCCTTTTGGCAATGCTTCTTGTGCTTGAGTAAAATAAGTTTGTTTCTTACCTTTCTGCTTATTGGTGGTCTTCACAAATGTTGACCATGGATGATAGATACCGTCAACAAGACCCCATGGTCGAGTCATGTCCATTGACGGTGTAGTTGCAAGCTGGAGCATCTGCACTAGCAAGCTGAGCAAAAAGATGCGATATCTGTAATACATTGATTTTGAGTGAACCTGGCAAGCCAAAGAAGCATGCCAAACCCACAAGTCGTGTGAAGCCACGGCTTCGACCACAATAATGGAATCACGATGATGGCCGGTGTATTACCCGTGCCGAGCTGTAGGGCAGTTTTTCCACCTTCAATGCGTGAAATCCACACTCCGAAGCATGCTCGTCCATCCTCTCTCTTCATTTATTATCATCAAATTCTTTGCATCCTCCTCATTGGAAGCTCGGAGATACTCGGGACCAAAAACCCAGGTCAAACTTTGGCAAACTCCACAAACATTTGAGCATGGTATCTTCTTCTATACGAATTGGTGTAGTCAGGCGGAAACCATATGCTCTCACACTCATTGCCCTCGATATCTTTTGGTATGACCTAAACCCAAGCAAACCGGCGACATTCCTCCAGTGAGTGAAAAAATGACAAGTTTGCTCGCAAGCTTCCACATTACGAACAAAAGGAGATATGTGCATTCGATAACACTTACGGAAGAGGTGAGCCGAATAGGTTAGTACCTCCGCGAAGTAATCTTTCATGAGCAAGGAATGTCTAAGAGCCCGGTTTCACGGAATACAGAGATGGCCAACCGTCGATCCTTGACGCTTTCTCTTTTTGTCGGCCTCAAATTCTTGGACGAGTTGCAACAAGACAAGGTGCTCGACATTGTCGTCGAAAAGCAAATCCTCTATGTCGGAATCATTTGACTCCAAGGACGAGCACAAACTCCAATCAATATCCATCGTAAAATTAATAAATCCACAATTCAATCTTCATATCGCTCGAGTCCCGACGGTCGCAAGAAAAATTACCTTTGGCGGCAAGGGCGGCGCTGCTTCTTCCCCATCGACGGTCGGTAGCAAATCCGCAACCCCTACTCCCCACGGATGTGCGGCACCAAACCCGCGGCGTCGGCTGGTGCGGTGGCAGTGGCCACGAATCTACGGTCATCACGCCTGGAGCACTCTCTGCCAGCCGCAACAGGGGCCTCGCGCAAAGCTCTGCGATGTGTCCATGGCGGCGGCGGCGGCCATGCACGCGGGTTATGGAATGGCCACCCGTGAGCTCCCAAGCGATGGAAAAGATGCGCCAGAAAACGAAGGAGCTACTCGATGTCGCGGTGTGGCCGGGGGCAGCAGGAATCGAAGGCGAGATGTGGCGGCGGAATGAAGGGCGCGTGCTGAAACTTTTACCCCGCCAAATTTTTCTAGCTATTTGGAAAATGGCTAAACAGGGGCTGAAAACTAAACATGCGGCGCTCGGGCCGAAATATACTACTCCCCCTGTTTTTTTCCAGGGCGGGCAATTTTCCAAAAGCTGCGCTGGATGATTTTTCGCTCCGATACCTAAAAATGGTGGTCATTATAGCGGCCCACGCGTTTTGCGGGATCTACTAGATATGCTAACCAAAGGCGACGTTCATCGTGTCGTTCTATTAGGGTTGAGTGCAGATTATAGAAGAAATCTCATACCATTCTCATTCAGGTATGGTATGGGCCGTTCTTGAGCCCTCGAGAGGAAGAACTACTGGCTGAGGCGCACGTTATTGTCACGCTCGACGGGGAGTTGGGCGACTGTTTTAAGTTGTTTTTTTTTTTTTTTGCTAGTGGTGTCTGTTTTAAGTTGATGAGGACCGTATCTTAACAAATCAGCTAGAAAAAAGGCAAGCAAAACAAACCAATCCGCAAATCAGGGTTGACACTGCTACCCTATATAGAATCAGTTGGATGAGACTACGAGAGAGAAAAGAAACTGTAGCAAACATCCATCAGTCACCGTATATATCCGTCAGGCACAAAGTAGCTTGCCATGCCGTCGCCGGCATGGGCAACAGCCGCCGCCGCCGCCGCTGCCTCTGCCGCCGCCGCTGCTGCAACACCCAGCGAGTTCCACCTGTTCGAGGTCGTCGGCTACTCCCGCGTCAAAGATTTACCAACTGGCATGGCAATAGAGTCTTCCCCATTCATGCTGGGAGGTTATAGTTGGGTTGTCGAGATCTTCCCCAATGGTAGAGTCCCGGAGGACGCCGATTTCATGGCTCTCTCTTTCATTCTCACCCAGGATGTCCCGCGCCCTCTGAAAGTGCACGCCCTGTTCACTTTCGTCGACCAGGTTGCATATCATGATCCTAGAGTTGTTCGTACAAGTCCGATGACTCACGTGCCCAGCAGAGTCTGCATCGGCTCCCCCAGGTACATTGCGAGGGAGGCCTTCGAAAGGTCCGAGCATCTCAAGGACGATTGCTTCACCGTCCGGTGGGAACTCATCATCGTCGAAGATGGGCTTCAGCACTAGAGGTCTAGAGCTACATCAGATTGCGCAAGATGCAACCGATCGAGATGTCAGGGTTTAGGTTGAGTAATAATTTTATGTACATCAAGTTACAGTACAGTGTTTGTCGAATTCATGCATCAGGATTTGTACAAACCGCAACAATGAAAGTATTGTCGACTTGCAGCAGCAGTATTTGCTATCTCTGTTCTAACTCAGCAATTTGCTTGCTGTTACTGTATCATGTCTCTGTTTTCATATCTATGATGCATATCTTGTCCACTTTTACAGAGAAACTCATCAGAACATCAGTTAGTGGATGCATTGCTTTTGATTCCTACAAGAGCACCTCTAACCGATCACTTATAAAATGAGTAAAAAAATCTGCTTTTCTGCTCTAAACCGCACCTAACCGATCCCTTATAAGTAATACCCTACACCTGGTAGGAATCGGGTTTTCTCTTTTTTTGGAGATTTTTTTCCGGATGCATGGCGATTAAGGTTTTGACGCGTGTAATTCTGTTATCTCAGTATCTAATTTTGTTACATGCAGACACATGGAGAAGAAGCGAGAAAATTCAAGTATCAGTATCTAATTTTGTTACACCTTGACCTTTTGCAGTTGAGAGTTATCTCAGTGCATGGCCAAGTCTAATATAGAGCACCTTGTCATGTTGTTGCCGTATTCAAAAGGATGGTGGCACCATATCCCCACTCCCCAAAATAACGTCAAATGGATCAATGCAATTAATTTGTTTGTCCAAACAATAAGAGAATAACCTTGAGGGTGAAATGAACAGTATTGATGCTCCAACACCGACGCGTCAAAGAAGGGAACGACCGTCGCTGGATCCAACCACAGAGGACATGACACGATCAGGGCATGCGCATGGATGCGGTTGATGAGGTGATTCATAATTAACGGCAAATAGAAGTCGAACCACCTGGAGCACGCACAATCTCATGATTTTTAGATCGATGGCATCCGATGCGTTCGGATCTGTTACTCCCTCCGTCACAGTTTACAAGTCCTACGCGTATATCTAGGTTGTCAATTTTATCATCCTAATATAAACTATATAAAATAAAAATTATACCTTTTAAAAATAGAACATCTGAAGTTTATATTGGTATATTTTTTATAATATATGATTTGTATTAGGTTGGTCAAATTGACGACCTAAGGGTACGCACATGCCTTGTAAACTGAGAGAGAGGAAGTACAATATTTAAGGGGATTTTTAATTTTTCGCCACTAGTTACTTCGCCCTTTGACGATTAGCCACTCATTACTTTGTATTTGCTTATTTGCCACTGCTTAGTTTGGAATTAAGTGTTTTGCCCCTGTCATGTGGGACCCGCGTGGAAATCACCAGAGTGCCCCTGCCAGTTCAATTCACCCAGGAGACGAGCTTGTCTCCTCCCTCGTTCCCCATCTGTCTCCCGTCTATCGCTACTGGTGCTCCACGGAAGACGGCGGCGGTTCGTCCCAGGGATTCCCCATGGTCCTCGACGACGGCGTC
>NC_041382.1:97665214-97667344 GCF_002162155.2 Triticum dicoccoides | reverse complement strand
TCTCTCAGCCCGCCGTCCGACATGACACAGGTGTTGCTGCTTGCCGCCGCCGGTCCCGCGTGCTCGTGCGCTGCCGTTGCTCTGTTTTTCCGCTGCTGCTGCTTCTTGCCGGCCCGTACTGCCGTGCCGCTGTTGTTTGTGGCCCTGTGTGTTGCTGCTGCTTAGTGCTTACTCATGGTCAGTGGAAGACGCGGTGGAGGCGCTCGCTGCTGCCCGGCTCCACTTGGGCTCCGTCGTGTTTAGCGCATGGACCTGGGCGCCGCTGTCTTTGCTGCTGCTCCCCGTTGTTGCCCATCAGCTAGCTGGCGCCGGCCTTGTCCGCTGCTCGTAGAGGAGCGTCGCCATCTACTGTCGTGCTTGCAAGGGATGGGATTGAGTTCTTCGCGTGCGTCTGAGTTCATGCCAAATAGGCACATAAGGGTATACTTGTCCACTACATTGTGCAGGTAATATGTATATCATTTAGAATTATTTTTTTGTGTTGAAAAGTGGTAAAAATTCAAATGGTAAACAAAAGAGTGGCAAAATATCAATTACAATCTAAGCAGTGGCAAATTGTCAAAGTCCAAAGTAAGTAGTGGCTGAAAATCAAATCGCCCATATTTAGGTGGTTCGCCATATACAAAATTTGTTTAACAATTAAGCACCAATTCATAATCTTTGTGCACTTCACTTTTTTTAACAAATTTGCACAACTGGTAGATAGATAGTACAATGTCAGTTCAAAAGACATTGGAAGTTAGGGAAAAAAACATCGGAGAGTTGATGTCCAGGCTGAGCTCCATGGCACACCTTATCTAACCCATCATTTTCTGCATCACAGTTTGTGCAGGTGCTTTTGTATTTCTTGTTTATTTCAAATAAAACAACATATGCACTTCAAACTTTGCAAAACAACAACACATTCTTACTACAATGTGGGGAAAAGCTTTCGGATTTCTCCATGCATAAAAAATACTTGAAATAACTTTTTTACTCAAAAAGAAATTCTCACTTTCTATATTTATGTCTGACCAAAAATTCTGAAAAAAAATCACACATTGTAGTTCTAAAGTAGCTTGACCTGCATAGTTTGAAGTCAATATGTTGTTTCGCTTGAGAGAAACAAAAAAGAGGAACTTTCATGTAGTAAGTTAGAGCATATCCGATAGATGATATATATTTTGGTGCTCCAAACCGGTGATGGTCCAAATTTGGAGCACCAAAATGTGCTTTTTTACATCTCAAAAAAGGCTCAACTCCAACGGATGGTCCAAAATGGAGATGTAAATAAAAGAGCAACTCCAACAGATGGTTCAAAACGAACAATCTAATATTTGAAAAAGCACACACGAAGAGGAAATATTTATCAAGTCACCATCACCGCAACCACTTGGGTTCATGCGAGCAACCTTTGACAAGCAACCGACCCACTTTTGGCATTCGGCGTTGATGGTGGACCAATGTTGGCGAAGAGAGTCGCTCGAATGGAAGTGACCACTTGTGTTGCGCTCATCGAAGTAATCCTTGATGCGTTGTCAATAGGTGTTTACCGTTTGGTCGCTTCCAACGCATGCATCTTGAGAGACTTTCTTCCATGCGGTGCATATCAACACATCCTCCACACTGGTACAATTTCCACTTCTTCCCTTTGCAACAAAGCCCTCATCGTCCATGTCAAGATTATCATCACCATATTGGGTTTCATATTCTTGTGACACATACTCGTGCAACACATAATCATCATTTGCCACATTTGTCGCGTGCAAAAAAGCTTCATCATCAAGACTACAATTGAAGGTACAAACATTCAACATCACATTCTATTTGAAACAACAAACGAGAGCACAACATATATATTTTTTACCTTTGCGACGTATCATCAAACATATTGGAGGCGGTGGCCGTCGGCGTGGCCACATCTTCCTCCATGGCCAGCAGTGACGGCGACGCAGGTGGAGGAACGACTCCTTTTGGCTGCTCAAGGACGCCGTCGGCCGTGGCTACGAGTTGGCGGCCCGAGCCGCCGCGGCTGCCTTCAAGATTTGGGTCGGCCGAGCCGCACTTTCGGCCGGGTTCCGGCCGCGATTCGCCGGCCGTTTGCCTCCACCTCGTGCCTTCGTCGCCTTCGTAGGAACCGCCGGTGTGGTG
>NC_041382.1:97660391-97664963 GCF_002162155.2 Triticum dicoccoides | reverse complement strand
GTACGAGCGGGTCGCGGTCACGAGCGGGAAGGCAAATGAACTGGCGGTTGATCATTTCGCGGGTGGCCGCGGTTTTACATCACTTGTATCTCATGATGTAAATTTGCATCACGAAGTTTTCAATTTTATATCTCCGGAAGGTGGTGATGTATTTTTATACATATGGACCATCTGTTGAAGCAGCGCATTTTATTCTCGCATCTTCAAAAGTTGGTTATTTTTACATATGGACCAGTCTATTGGAGATGCTCTTAGATGGCTAACATAGATCTTGAAGCAATGTTGGAGGGGTAAGGATAAGGGGTGGCATGGAGCCCGACCTACAAAAAACCACTCTAAGAAAACATTGCATACCATTTTTTTTGTGTAGCTCATACCGGTTTTGTTCAGTTATGCACCCGTGCTTGAGCCAACGAGAGGTAGAACCATCTGGACATCAGGGTGGGTCTTCTTTTTTGAACATCATCAGGGTGAGTCTTGGGAGCGCGCGCTCCACGGGGCTTGCCTGCTCCACCAGAATACTCCCATCCGTGCTCCGCTCTCATCCAACGGCCCCCCGCTTCTGCCCTCCTTTTCCCTAAAATACCCAGCAATTAATCAAAACCGGCCGCCCCGTCTCTTAATTAAAATCGGCCGCTCCGGACTTTCTCTAGGCAACGCAATTAACGTAACAGAACAGAGATTTGGAGGGAAATATATATGGCTTGCCCGCCAAAAGCATTGGCGGTGAACTTTTCCCGTACAAGAGTACGAAACAAACCAAACTATACGCTTCTTCATCAAATCTATCTACGAACACAGATCCAACAAAGGGACTCGCTGGAGGAGCTTGATGGCTTCTTCACCAATTCTTGCCGGAACCAATGAGGAATCAGATCCCCCAAATGTAAGCCATCTTGTTTCCATTGCGTTCTTCCTTTTTCTCTGACCCAACTGTTTTCTCCCAATCCTGCAATGAAACAGATCTATGACTTTCAGGTTTTTGCGATTGCTGTCACTAGGACCACATAGCAAAATGAAACTAGATAGCAGATGTGTATATTTCTTACTCCTAGTGTGTAATATCCGGCTAACATGTCTTGCACATATCGCACAATACAAAGTTGTATTACTGATGGGTACATACAAATGAAAAACTGACTCTGATGTTGTACATATAAGAGAAATGTAATGGTTCGAGGGGCAAAGACATACCTCTGATTAGTTGATAATGCGTACTCAGAAGATTGAAATTATTAACCACCTTGTTCGCAATGGGAAAACAACATAGATTCCACTCCTTTCCGTTCCACTGTGACATCGAAATAAATAGTCATAGCGAGGTTATTGCTGATTTACAACACATATATGTTTCTTCTCCTTTCCCTTGTATTTGAACCAATTGCTAAAGTGAGTACTAATTTAAACAGGGGTTTGAAGAAACTACAGCTAGCAATGCAACAGAGCAGATTGAAAAAAGGGTGCCAAAGATTGGCATGTAGTTTTTATCTGAAGAAGAAGCATATTCCTTCTATAACAAGTATGCTTATTCCTTGGGTTTTAGCATCCGAAGAGGCAATCATCATAAAGTAAAAAATTCCAGTACAATACAACAACGGACATTCACATGTTCTCGTCAAGGTATGGACTAGTGGTAACTTGTTCTAGTCATATAGATTTTTAGACGGGACTAATAAAATAATTTTAACTAATAGGAGTCCATGCTGAAGATAAAAGAGAGGAGGAATTCAGTTATAGTAGGCCCAAGACACGATGTGGTTGTGATGCACGTATGAAGATAAGTCTTACAAACGGGATTTATAATGTATACGAATTTAAAGAAGCCCATAACCATAGCCTTGCTACTGGAAACATGTCGCAATACTTAAGATCACACAGAAAAGTAACTGAAGCTCAACTAGCCAATGCCGAGGTTGCCAAGTCAGTGGGCATTTCAAATAAAGCAACTATTGATCTAATGACGAAAGAAGCATGTGGACCTGAAAACCTTGGCTTTATAAGCACGGACATGAAAAACCGTTTGTACTCGAAGAGAACACTAAAAGCAAAGGTGGGTGACACGGGAGGAGTGTTAGAATATATGGTAAAGAAGGTTTCAGAAGATAAGTTTTTTTTATTCAATTCAAGTTGATGAGGATGATTTGATAACTAATATATTTTGGACGGACTCCAAAATGGTGTCAGACTATGCATTATTTGGTGATGTCATATGCTTTGACACCACATACAGGAAACTAGACGATGGGCGTCCGTTTGGCTTAATTGTTGGTGTGAATAATCACAAGAAAACAATTGTGTTTGGTGCTGCACTACTCTATGATGAAACAGCGGAAAGTTTTGCTTGGCTTTTTAGAACTTTTCTAACAGTAATGTCCGGAAAACATCCACATACAATTCTGACTGACGAAGATGCAGCATTGGCTAAAGCGATCCGTTCAGTCCTACCTCACTCTGACCATAGACTTTGTGTGTGGCATATGAATCAAAATCTTGGTGGAGTTGTTACAGATTACAAGAAGTTCAATGCCGATTTTCAGCATTGTATCTATGATATTGAGGACGAAGATGAATTTATAAGTGCATGGAATGAAATGCTTGACAAGTATGAACTCCGGGACAATGCATGGCTCCAAAGGTTATTTGAGAAAAGGGAGCACTGGGCACTAGTGTATGGCAGGAATACTTTCTCCGCACACATGAGCAGTACCCAAAGGAGTGAAAGCATGAACAACGAACTAAAACGTTACATTAGTTCTAAGTATGACATGCTTACTTTTTTTGAGCATTTTGAACGTCTAGTTGCAGATAAAAGATTTGAAGAGGTGAGATGTGATTTCAAAGCAACACAAAGTAGTCCTAAGCTGAAGGCAGAAAGCTATATATTAAGGCAAGCATCAACTACATATACTCCACCAATATTCAAGATGTTTCAGGAACAAGTGCTTCGGACCTTGAACTCTGACACATACCTTTGTGATGACAGTGACAATGAGAAGGTTTACAAAGTAAAATTTCATGGTACAGAGCATGATCATGTTGTTAGATTTTTTCCGAAAGAAGAAAAGGTCAATTGCAGTTGCAAGAAGTTTGAATTTGCTGGAATTCTTTGCTCTCATTCCTTGAAGGTACTTGATATTAATAATATCAAGCACATCCCTCAACAGTATATCATGAAAAGATGGACAATTGATGCAAAAGTTTTGGATATAACAAGCAACTGCAGCATGCATGAAGGCCGCAAAGCAATACTGACGAAACGCTATAAGGAATTGTGTAGAATGTTTATCCAAATAGCTGCTCGAGCCGCAGAGGCTGACGAATCATATTTCATGGTTGCTAATTATGCTGAGAATTTAGCACAAGATGTGGAGAAATGTCTAAAACATAGATCTGATCCAGATATAGGTAACTTCCTTTGTTCAGAAGGTATCTACATATAAGTTTTATACTCTCGTCAGGTTTAAACATATATTTATTTTTATAGTTGCAGACCCATACAATGTCGCTGCTACAAGTTCAGAACTAAATGTGAGGCCCGCCAAGCCAAAAGGAATGAAGGTCAAGGAGAAGACAGCTCGAGGATCAAACAGACATCCAGATATAGGTAACTCCCTTGGCTCACAAAGTCTGTAAGTATAGCTTTATGATCTTATCAAACTAACCTATGTTTCATTTTATAGTTGCAGACCCAAACATTAACTCATCTACAAGTTCAGAACAAAATGTGGAGTTTGCCAGTCCAAAAGGTGTCAAGTTTAAAAAGAAGACTGTTGGAGGATCAAGTAGACCCGTTGATATGGGTGTGTAGTTTTATAATGTTATGAAACTTGAATTTGATTTACTTATATATTTGCAGACCCAAACATGAACTCATCTACAAGTTCAAAACAAAATGAGGGGCTTCCTAAGCCAAAAGGGGTGAAGTTGAAGGAGAAGACTATTCAAGGAGCAAGTAGACCTGTTGGTGGCTTAGAGAAAGCAAAATCATGGCACCTCAACGGTATGGGCAAAATCAAGGAGCAAGGAAAAGGAAAGTAGATGATCATGTAGCACTACAACCTCATGGCACCTCAACGGTATAAATAGATTCACACTTTATCTGTTATAAAACTGAAGTTATACAACATTTATCTCGTCATTTTTTATAGGGTCATTTGGAGGTTTTTACAAACGAAATGCCTGCATATCTACCACTGTACAACCCAATCCTAAATCCTATGGCGATGTATGGGCAAACCAAAGATTGTCGGCTGGACAAGGTCATTTTTTTGGAGGAGATGAGGCGCTCCGCTCCCACGCGCTCCTAGCCCAGCCCCCGCAAACCCTGCCGCCGACGAATCCCCGCCGGTAGCCCTCCTCCCCAGCCCCTCCCCCCCTCCGCGCATGGCGTCCCCCTGCGGCAGCTCCGACGACCTCGACCTCAGCTCCGCCGGTTCGCAGCGCTGGCTGGAGTCCGACGCCGGGTCTTCGACGCGGTCCTACAGCGAGGTCGCCAGGACCCCACCGCGCTCGGCCCCAGCGGCCACCCCACCTCCGGCAATGCGCGGCCCCGCCGCACCCAACGCGCGCGCC
>NC_041382.1:97654304-97660115 GCF_002162155.2 Triticum dicoccoides | reverse complement strand
TGCTTTCGCTGCCTCGAGCCCGGCCACCCCGTGCGGGAGTGCACCAACGACGTCCGGTGCCGCCGTTGTCTCTACCCTGGACACAGCTCGCGTGACTGCTATAAGTACTGCCGCGGCGTGCTGCGCGCCCCCTGCTGCCGCGGCCACCCCGGTCGTTGCAGCCCAGGCGGCGCCGCGCCACCGCACTCCGTCACCACCGGCTCCGACCCTCCTGCCTGCAGACCAGGCCCCTGCACGCGTCATTCTCTCACGCTCTGTTGAGATGGAAGAGGCAGAGTTGGTGCTGCGCCGGGGCATGGTGGTGTCCATCACCGGCGATAGGCCGGCCGTGGCTGCCCGTGACGTCGAGGACGTCCTGTACTCCTCCCTCGACCTCCACCCCGGAGACTTCACCGTCCACGCCTACCACCCGGAGGATTTCCTCCTTATCTTAACCACCCGCGAGCTCATGGACCGCCTTGCCGGCGACCACTTCATCAGCGGACCCGGGTTCTCCCTCGCGCTGCGCCCCTGGAGCAAGCTCGCTCGCGCCGATGTTGGTTCCTCGAGCACTCCGTGCAGTTGGAGCTTCGCGGCATCCCGGCACAGGCCTGGCACCTGTCCACGGCCGAGCACCTTCTGGGCGGCAGCTGCTGGGTAGAGCGGCTCCACCCGAGCACGCGCTCCCGCGCTGACCTCGCCACCTTCCGGGTGACCGCGCGCACCCGTGACCCAGCTAGCATCCGCCGGGCGGCCATCCTCGAGATCGTGGAATCCATCCCAGCTCGCATCCGCCCCTCACCGCCGACCATCCGCACCCTCCAGTACCCGGTGTCTATCACGGTCGCTGCCGCGGCCGGGCAGCCTGCTCCGGCCACCAACGGAGATCGAGGCCCGGGGGACGGTGCACCAGGCGCGGGCGGCAGAGGCGCCGATCGCCGCACTGAGGGCGGCCAAGGCCGTCGACGCGGGCGCAAGCGCCGCCGCACCTCCGACGCCCCTGACGGTCGCGCGGATGGCATGGCCGTCGACACCGTGGGCTGGCGCTTGTCCAACCTCCGTGGCCGCGCCGATGGCATTGTCGTCGATGCTGGCTGGCCCGGCTCCCGTACCCGTACGGTCGCAGCGGCGCCGCCGCCGACGAGGCAAACCACCGGCCGCACGATGGACCCTTGGCCCGCCGCCGGTGGCCCCCACAGTTCCCGCGGCTTTGCCAAATGGGGAAAGTGTGGTGGAAAGAAAAGAAGGATGGCAGAGGAGGCCCGACGTGCAAAAGCTGCCCCCCCTGCGGCTGCTTTGCCCCCTCGCCCTGCCACTCGTGGCCCAAGTGCGGAGGGCCCGCGTGACCTGGCAACGGTCGCCACCCGCCCTTTGGCTGGCACCCTTTGCGACCAGTCTGAGAGCGCTGGCACCCACCCCTCGCCAGCACAACACGACATCCCCGCCTGCCCCCAAGGGCCCACCCACGACACAGTCATGCCAGGCATAGATCACCCTGACACGCATGGGGATCAGGATTGCAACCCAGCCAGCCAATCCCTGGCAGGCGAGGTCCCCGACTCCCAGCCTTTGGAGGTCACGCCGGACCCGCTGTCGGGACGCTTTGCTGCTCCCTCGCTGCCATTGGCTGCTGAGGCCGCGCCCATCGCAGACCAGTCCACAGAGACACCGCAGGAGATGGAGCCCACCACGACACACCCAACGGCCAATCCTACGAGGCCAGCCGAGGCCATCCAGGAACCTCCCAAAGCGCACGGCATCCACCTTGGACGCCGCTCCAGCCCAGCAAGGCCCCGAGGCCCATCGCCACGCCCAGCCTGAAGCCCAGCATGAGGCCCAACATGGGATCCCGAGCGACGAGACAAGATCCGCCCGCTCACCTTGCCCTCCTGCGCGATTTGCAACCCCCCTGATCACCATGCGCCGTTCCCGACCGCGCGTCACGGCGCCTGCGGCCTGGACCCTGGGTGACTTCCTCGCCGCCGCAACCAGGCAGATTGACGCAGCCCTTCCAATCCCTGGCCGGCGCCAGCGACGGACCCCGCCCAACTTCACCCCAAGGCGCGGGAGATCGGCCACGTCCACCGCCCGCAAGACGGCCGTGCCGCCGATAGCTGAGAGGCGCGCCCAGATCCACATTCTGCGCACCCTCGGCATTGTCGGAATTGATCAGAGGATCACCGCAGCGGAGATGCAGGCGTATGAGGGTCTCTTCGCGGCGACCATTTCCATGTCCGTCCTGTCGGCCATCGCCGCTCTGGTTGATCGCGAGCTCCCCGCGGATCCCACCATCGCGCCGATCACCATGATGGTCGCGGGCAGCCCCATCGAGGCATAGCCGCGCCGCGCGCCACGTCGTCGACCTCCTCAATGGATCACAACCCCAAGATGCTCATTTGGAACGTGTGCGGCCTCAACGCGCGCGCTCGCCGCACCGCCGTCCGTTCGCTCGTTGTCACCGCAAATGTCTCTATTGTCTGCCTCCAGGAAACGAAGATGACTTTGATTTGCTCGTCAACTGTCCTTGAGACCCTTGGCTCGGAATTCGACGACTACGTATACCTTCCCGCGCTTGGCACTCGCGACGGTATCATGCTTGCGTGGAAGAGCCGTGAGGTGCCCATCACCGATCCTCTTTTCACGGCAAATGCCATTACAGCCAAGGTTTCTCATCCTTCGAGCGCTCACACACCCTGGTGGCTCACCGTGGTCTACGAACCCCAACTGGACGCCGACAAAATAGCATTCCTGCAAGAGTTGCGCGACATTCGCGTAGACTGCCCTGGACCATGGATGGCGTGTGGCGACTTCAATCTCATACTCCGAGATGAAGACAAGAACACTAGCCACCTGAACCGCCGCATGATGGGTCACTTCTGGCGCATCCTCGACGACCTCGCGCTCAAGGAGATCTACCTCAACGGACGCTGATACACGTGGTCCAACAAGCAGTCGCCCCCGACCCTCGTTCACCTAGACCGTGTCCTTTGCACGGCTGACTGGGAAGAGCCCCATGGGGAGTGCCATCTTCGCTGCCTCGCCTCCGTCATGTCGGATCACAGTCCCTTGCTTCTCGACTGCGCCCCGATGCCACCCACCCACCGGCGATTCCACTTTGAGGAATTCTAGATCCGGTTGGATGGCTTCCAGGACATCGTCACAGCTGCCTGGCACTCCGTCCATGACCCGGACCCATTCAGGCGGCTCATGCTTCGCATGAAGGCCACGGCGCGCATGCTCACAGGCTGGAGTTCGAAGACGGTTGGCAACGTACGGCTCAAGCTGGCGATCTCCAGGGAGCTCCTCCTCCGGCTTGATGCAGCACAGGACCACCGCGCCCTATCCCCACACGAGGATTGGCTGCGCCGGCAAATCAAGGCGTCATATCTTGGCCTCGCCTCCCTCGAGCGCACCATTGCCCGGCAACGTGCCCGCCTCGCCACTCTCAAGGACGGTGATGCCAACACTTCGGTCTTCCATCGGCAATGCACGTATAGGCGCCAAAAGAACAGGATCCATAGCCTCCCCGCGGAGATGGTTGCGGCTGCCTACGCCCACTTCGACGCGCTTTTGGGCACGGAGGCGCCCGGCACTGCGCGCTCGACCTCACGGACCTCATCACCCCCGCCAATCTGGAGGACCTGGATGCCCCGTTCGACGCCGAGGAGATCTGGCAGGCGGTCAAAGGGCTCCCCGCGCGCAAAGCCCCAGGCCCCGACGGCTTCACAGCTGAATTCTTACGCGCATGCTGGCCCACCGTTCGGCAAGACTTCATCAACGTCTTCTGTCAGCTCCGCGCGCTGCAAGGCCACGGCTTCAGCTGCCTCAACCAGGCGCTTCTCACCTTGCTGCCCAAGCGCGCCGACGCCCACGCCCTCGGCGACTTCAGGCCCATTAGCCTAATTCACTTGGTCGCCAAGATTTTCGCCAAAGTCCTGTCGCCGCGCCTCGCGCCCAGGCTCAACGCTCTTGTCAGCACAAGCCAGAACGCCTTCATCCCCGGACGCAGTCTGCATGACAATTTCACCCTCGTCCGGCAGTCGGCTCGTCTGCTGCACCAGCTCGGCGCCCCACGCGTGCTCCTGAAGCTAGACCTGGCGCGCGCCTTCGACTCGTTCAGATGGCCATTCCTGTTCGATACCCTTCGTCGATACGGCTTCAGCTCCAGGTTCCTCGACTGGCTTGCCATCCTCTTCTCTTCGGCAAGCACCAGAGTGCTTATTAACGGGGAGCCAGGCCCTGCTATCTGGCACCGATGTGGGTTCCGCCAGGGCGACCCCCTTTCGCCCCAGCTCTTCGTACTCGCCGTCGACACGCTTGGACGCCTTCTCCACTGCGCAACCGAGCTGGGTATCCTACAGCGCCTTCACCCTCGGCGACCGATGCCATCCGTCTCCCTCTACGCGGATGACATGATCCTCTTCTGCCACCCCACCCTAAGCGATGTCACTGCCGTCAAGAGCATCCTGCGACTTTTTTGGCGCGCCTCAGGACTACAGGTCAACTTCGCCAAGAGCACGGCCACACTGATCCGCGCCGGCGTGGGCAAGGCCGCGCCTGTGGTCGATTCGCTCGGCTGCCCCATCGTCGAGCTGCCCATCACCTACCTGGGCATCCCCCTCACGCTACGCCGACCATCCGCAGCCCAGCTTCAGCCTGTCGTCGACAAAACAGCCGGCATGCTCCCATGCTGGAAGGCACACCTCATGAACAAGGCTGGGCGCCTCGCGTTTGTGAAAGCCATCCTGAGCACGATCCCCATTCACCAGCTGCTGGCTCTGCCCCCCCCCCCCAAGAAGACCATCAAGGCGCTCGAGAAGATCCAACGTGGATTCCTCTGGGCCGGGCACACGGAGGCAAACGGCGGGCACTGCCACGTCAACTGGCAGCGAGTTGCCCGCCCGATCCCTCTTGGTGGCCTTGGCGTCCGCGACCTCGCGCGCACCAGCCTCGCGCTGCGCACGCGGTGGCTATGGTTCAACCGCACGGACACTACCAAGGCATGGGCAGGCCTCGACCTCCAATTTGATGCCGAGAAGCGCACGTTCTTCTTCGCCTCCACTACCATGCAGCTCGAAAGCGGCACAGACGCCCTCTTCTGGGAGGACCGATGGATCGGCGGGCGGTCCGTCTGCGAGATCGCCCCGCTCCTATACGCGTGCATCCCCAAACGCCGTCGGAAACTCCGGACTGTTGCGGATGGGTTGGCGGACAATCGTTGGGCGCGAGATATCCAGGGCACGGTTGGCATCCACGAGATCGGGCAATACCTCCAGCTTTGGCACAGGATCGCGAGCACGACTCTCTCTGCCAAGCCCGATCGCCTCATCTGGAGATGGAGCGCGAACGGCGTCTACTCGGCCAAGTCGGCCTACATGGCCACTTTCGCCGGCTCCATGACCTGCGCCGCCTGGAAACTCACCTGGAAACACTAGGCACCGCAGCGCGTCCGCTTCTTCCACTAGCTCGCCCACCTCGACAGATGTTGGACCGCCGACAGGCTCGCTCGCCGTGGGCTGCAACACCCCGCACGGTGCCCCCTATGCGACCAGGCGCCTGAAACCATGCACCATCTCATCCTCGCATGCCCCTTGGCCCGGCAAACCTGGCACGAGACGCTAAGCTGGCTACGGATCCCGTGCACCCCGCCCGGCGACGAGCCTTCGCTTCTAGACTGGTGGCATTCGGCGCGACACTCCACCCCTGCGCCCATGTGCAAAGGCCTCGGTACCGTGACCCTCCTCGTCCCATGGATGATATGGAAACACCGCAATGACTGCATCTTCAACGGAGCGCGCCCATCTGTGAACACCCTCGTAGCGAAGATCAAGG
>NC_041382.1:97622050-97654006 GCF_002162155.2 Triticum dicoccoides | reverse complement strand
AGGAGTAATGTAACCAAACTCTCCCTCTTTACAATGCAATGAAACGCACGCTCTCATGCGTTTTCTCCGGAAAAAAAAGATTGTCGGCTGAATTGCAACATTACAATAGCTTAATAGTATAAGCTACCTACACTCATATTTTAGTCTTATCATTTTAAAGGTTTATGTACGCTGACCTTTACCACTACTACACAGGGTCATTTGGGAATTCCGACAAATCACATGTATACCTATTCAGAACAATGCAACTCACCTCCAGATGCCTTACTATTGCCATCTGCTCGTACGATGAGGGGACACCCAGCTCCGAATGCCTCAGTGCAGCCATCCATTGGCACGATGATAGGACACCCAGCCTCAATGCAGTCATCCGTTGGTATGATGACTGGACACCCAGCCCCCAATGTCTTAGTACAACCACCCATTGGCACGATGACAGGACACCCAACCTCAAATGCCTCACTGCAATCACCCATTGGTATGATGATAGGGCGCCCAGCCTCAAATGCATCACTGCAGCCATCCGTTGGCACACTGACAGGCCAAAATCAAGTCTTCTTCCAACAACAGAAGCCAACTTAATCTGCCGTCGTTGTTAGAGATGCTCATGTTTTCCTTTTTTTGCTACTTTACTAAAAACTTGTAGTCTGTGCATATCGATCGAATGCACAACTTAATTAAGTGAGAGCGATGCATTTGCTTTTAAAAAAAGCATAGATTTGAGAATTTTGCTATGTCAGCAATCTCATAGTTGCCATTGGTGATATGAGACCCAATTGATAATTAAGTCAGGATTTTGTACCATTAGCAGGGTAACGGCGTCTCCTAGTTTAATCACATACTTGTGAGTTTATAAGATCGTGTAAGTATATTAGTTGATTGACGGGAAGCTCAAATGCACAATTTAAACAAGTCAGACCAAAAGCACGGTTCTTATCCAAAAACATAGATACTTGCATCTCATTCTCACCTACCTCACACGGACAGAAGTAGCATTTGGTTGAGAAATTAGAAGAACAGCAGCCATCTACTCGGGTAATTGGATGACGTACCTTGTACCACAGCAAGCCTTGCCAGCCGTGCTATTGTACGTGTGGGACGAAGCTCAGGGAGGCGACGAACGCGGCAAACATGGCCACGAAGGTGACCGCCGAGGAGGGAGGGCCCGCAGCTCGCCCACGAGCGCCTCGCCGGGCGACGAAAGCTGCGGCCTTAGGGACGGCGCGCAGCTGGCCTACGAGCGCCGCGCTGGGCGAGGGACGCCATGGCCGCAGGGATGGTGAGCAGTTTGCTGACGAGCGCCGCGCGCGGAGGACCACGGAGATGACGCGCTCGCCGAGGAAGACAACCAGCCGGATGAGCCAGCTTGCGGGGATGTCCAGGACCCTCCTGCGCGGACATGGTAGCAAATCGAGGTCGCGGCGTTCGCCGTCGAGATGTCTCCCGGCCGTGGAGAAGCTACTGATTTGGCTGTGGGGAAAGTGAGAGGATAAGAGAGGATACGAAATGAGCGGTTGGTCTTTTCCTGCGTTTGGTTAAGAGACAGGGCGGCCGGTTTTGTTTAATTGCTGGATATTTTAGGGAAAAGGAGGGCAGAAGCAGGGGGCCGTTGGATGAGGGCGGATCACGGATGAGAGTATTCTGTGGGAGCAGGCAAGCCCCGGCTTTTAGACGATCACCGTATATTAACAGATTAGATTTATTTTTTTGCGAGAATATAAACAGATGAGCTAAACAGAAGGCAGAACAAACCAACTCTATAGATCAGTTGGACGAGAGAGAGAGAAAAGAAATTACTACTGGCGATCATCCGTTAGTCACCGCATTCGCCAGGGAAGAAGCTTTTTGCCATGCCAATGCCATCGCCGAGATGGGCATCTGTGCCCAGCGGGTTCCACCTGTTAGAGATCGTCGGCTACTCCCGCGCCAAAGACATGCCCACTAGCGCGGCCCTGGAGTCTGGACCGTTCATGGTTGGAGGCTATCGATGGTGTATCCAGGTCTACCCGAACGATAGATTGCCGGAGGATGCCGATTGCATAGCTGTTTCTTTCGCTCTCATCCAGGATGTTGAGCGCCCTGTGAAAGTGCACGCTGCGTTCAGTTTCATCGACGAGGTTGAAAAGCAAGATCCTAGGCATGTTCGTACAATTCAGATAACTCATGTGCCTGGCAATTGCTGCATGGGTTTCCCCAGATACATCACAAGGGAAGCCTTCGAAAAGTCCGAGCATCTCAAGAACGACTGTTTCACCATCCGGTGTGATCTCATCATCGTTCAGGAAGGGCTACAGGGCGTCAACGCTAGAGCAAACGCCGACTGATATTATCGGCAGACTGCGCAAAATGTAACCGATCATCCATGCCGGAGTTGATGTCAGTGTTGAGGTATAATAGTGGATTATGTCCATCATGGTTACACTATTTGTGGAATTCATGCCGGAATAGTATTGTTGACTAACCACTGTATTTCTTGTCTCTGCTCTAACTCAGCGAATTGCTTGCTGTTTTTCTTTTCTTTTCAACAAGAGCATAGAATCCTAAAACGCACTTTCAGTGCATGGCGGCAGTGGTGCACTTTGTCGTAGCCGTTGTCATTTGCATGAAGATGGCAACTACATGTACCAGGCTGTTACGTGCTATATTTTACAACGCTTAGAGCATCTTCAGCAGGCACGCGGCGCACTAAAAAAGCGTTTACGGCGCCTCCGTAGCCAGTTTTTGCGCGTCGTGAAGCGCTGGCTCCAGCGGCCGCAGCAACAAAAAGCGTGCATGCACCTCCAACATACGTGCTATATTTGTTTCCGACTCGATACACATTCAGCTCGGCATAGATAGATAAACGATAGATAGATAGTACATAGATAGATAAGACCGATACATAGATAGTTCATAGCTTCCTTCTACGATAGATAATAAAAAACTACTCCTCCTCGTCCTCCGACTCCGCCCCCAACTCCGACTCCAACTTCTCGGTAATGTCCTCCTCCGACGTAATGAAGGAGTTAAGGTACCGATTGTCGTTGGAGTCCCGGGACGATGTTGCTCCTAGGTCGATGTTGAATTGAGCGGCCGCCTTCCGCGTATGCCTGTCATTGCGAAGGGAAGCTCGCTCCGCCCTCCTCTCCTTCCTCTCTGCCCTCCTTTGCTCGAAGAACTGGCGCTCGTTGATGACGTCCTGCAAGAAACATTGGCGCCACTGCTCCATAGCTTCCTCCTCCATCTCGACGATGTTAAGACGGCGCTGACACCTCCGGTTGTCGCGGCGATCCTCATCGATGATAAGCCGCGGGGGAGGCGCCAGTTCCCGCGTCGGCACGTCCGGGAAATTCATGTCCTTACGAGGCCGCCGGAGGCGCCACGCCGCCGCGTTGTATGCATGGACGGCCTCGTGGGCGGTGTCAAAGGTGCCGAGGCCGAGGCACATGTCGCCAGACCGGATCTCGGCGAAGAAGGCGCCGGAGGGGCGCGCGCGGACACCGCGGTAGCCTGAAACTCCTCGACAGCGTGGCAGCGAAGCAAGAAAACGGCAAAGGGAGCGGGGAGAGAGCGGCAGAGGAGCGCGTGGCGAGGTGGAGTGCGGCGGGGGGCGCGTGGCGGCCGCTGTATTTATAAAGCGCGCCGGACGTCGTACGCCAAGACTAGCACGCGCCCGGCCGCTTTATCGTGCGTGTGATCTTTTCCCACGCGTCTGATTTTCCCGCCACCACTGGAGCGTGCGAACCCACCCTGCGTGTGCTAAAATTGTCTTTTACCGCGTGCTCGTTTTTTACAGCCGTTGTTGGAGATGCTCTTATACTAGAAGCAGTGGCGGCGCCACGGTAGGGGCGACTATGGTCAGCCGCCCCGGGTCGTCGAAATCCCCGTATACGAAAAATACGATTCGTTTGCTACATAGGCTGATACATGTGGGGACTTGCACTGGACTGCACGGTCAAACACAAGCCCAATAGCAGCCCATAGCCCCAATCTGTTAGCGGACAATAGGCACTGGACTGCACGGTCAGACACGGTCAAACATTTCATCCAATGAAACCTCGGATGCAAACATTGTAGAAGATCTTGTTCATGAACCTGAAGTATCTAACCAGGGTTCTCATGATAACACTTTGCAAACTTCTATCTATTCTAATTCAACCTGATCCGGGACTCCGAAAACAAATTTGTGATTATTCTGCTACAGAATTCAAAGATGCAGCGAGGAGGGAATATTTGAAGAAAGGCCCATATCAACACTATGGTCATGATTTCCCTCGCAGCATGTTCATGTTAAATTTTGTGATTTTTGATGGTTACATCACCTAGTTGTCGTGAATCTTGAATTGTTCTACATCATTGGTTATGTTAATTTTATGGTGCATCTAGCTTCATATTTGAACTTTATGAGATTTGGTTCAACGGACTTGCATTTGTCAATGAAAAATTTGCACCTCAAATATTTCGCCACGGCTAAGTTCAATTCCTGGATCCGCCACTGACTAGAAGGATTGCTTCATGTGTGTATATGAGTTTGGTCCAAGACGCGTTGGGGTTGAAGCTGAGCATACAGGACCGGCACATGTCGGGGCCACATTGCGTCCAAATCAGGCTAGACCGACGCCGACGGTGGCCTCCGCCCGGAGTTCGTCACCGTCTTCGACGTTGGATCCGGGGCCAGCGAGGGCTACCACTACCTAGAGGCAACACGGAGGGGAGGATGTCAAATCCGGTCTCGAGCACCAATCTAGCAAGCTCTTCCCCGCTGAGATCTGCATCGCCGATTGGCCCTGGTCCACGCCGCGACACGGAGTGGATCAAGTTGCAAAAAGAGTGTCCAATTACATTGCAAACTGACAACAAAATATGTGCTGATAAATTTTGAAAAAAAAAAACGCTAATTAATTGCAAAACTGGCAGTATGGTCCAGGCAGTATTGAGGATGAACCTTACGAATGCCTCAGCGATGATGATGGGGAATGCTACTGTTCTTGTTGCAATTTTTGTAACCAAAATTATGTGGAAGTTCCTTGTTAAAACTAAAGGCTATTTGATAACATTTCTTCACTTGATTGTGCAAGAAATTGGAGTACTGTATTTTGTCAACACTGTTGTGTCGGTTACTGTCTTTTGTCAAGAATCTATCTGGCCAAAACTACTAGGTATTTGGCCCTGGAAATTGTATTACTAATGATTTTTGGCCACGTCAAATTAGTTTTCATTTTGCTAATTGGCATGGAATGACTAGCATAAGCATTTGAATGCTAAATCACCATCAGATGGGTCGCCGCATGCTACGGTGTGAATGAATTGGGGCTCAACAAACTATATAACAAACATGTTCCAAAATTTTGGTATGAATGACCAAATTATATAATAAACAGGTTCCAAAATTTTGGTACTGTTCATGCAGCCTGTCGGCTAGGCACCGTTGGTTTATACAGTAAATCTTAATCTGGAGTTACGCGAGGAAGTTGAACCCAGCCGGTACACACAATCGTGTTCGGTCGGCGAGGGACCAGTACGGGAAAGTATCTAGTGCTCCCAGACCTAGGGTGCTCCCGGTGCTCCGATGCAAAAAACATTTTTTAAAAGTTCAAAAAATTCTGAAAAAAATGCAGCACATCGACAGAACATCGATGTCTCTGGTCACAAAATTTCAAATCAAAATTCGAAACATTGCTCGAGATACAAAAATGACAAATTTGACATCAATGTGATAATGGGCCAAAACTAAAGCCCAACTTATGTTATGTACAAAAATTTGTCATTTTTGTATCTCGAGCAATGTTTCGAATTTTGATTTGAAATTTTGTGACAAGAAACATCAATGTTCCGTCGATGTGCTGTATTTTTTTCAGAATTTTTTAAACATTTTAAAAATGTTTTTCGGACATTTGGAACACCGAGAGCACCCCAAGCCTGGAAGCACTAGATACTTTCCCGGACCAGTACCAACCTTGGTACAAGAAGCAACAAGGTAGAACACTACATAGAGGAGGTTGTGCCAGTACATCGAGAGAATGGCTGGAATACTAGTTCTGTACACAAGCGGCTATTTAGGCCCAGTTCTTTTGAGCAGATTGTGGAGAATTTTGGTCTGGAAAATCTGAAGTCAAAAGAACTCGTTTTGACTTCCAAAATCTGGAGAGGATTCTCTAGAATCCTAGTGCAATCCAAAAGCACCCAAAAAGCTTGATTTTCCCAGAATCCTGAGATTCTGACAAGTCCCACCAGTAAAAACGTTTCAAAATAGAAGAGTACCCCTATCCCATCGCGAAATTACACCAGGAATGCCACTGCTCATCCATGCGCTGGACCAGAGGAAACGAGCGAGTGGCCGCTCGACCCCTGTTCGCATCGGGGGGAAAAGGAGTCCCCAGAGCAGCGACGGCTAGGGTTGATGCGCCGCCGCCGGACCAACCTCGCCGGCCAGGCCCTTGCCGCCGCCGGCCAGGTTCCCGCCGCCGCCGCCCGCCTTATCTCCCTCCGTCGCCCCTCTTCCTTCGCTGCTCGTCCTCCCCTTCGCCGTTTCTCCGCCAACGTCGACGGCCACCGGCGCTGCACCTCGACGGCCACCGGCGCTGCACCTCGACGGCTACAAGCAGCCCACACGAGGTGCAGACCACACCCACGGTGAGGCATCCTCTTTCCCCATCTCTCTGTTCTTCTTTTTTCTTATGCTATGGATAGCTAGATTGATTTATGTTGCATAGGTAGATGAGATGGATGCTTGGATTTGTTAGATAGATGGATGGATTGATTGCTGATGTTGTTAGATTGATGTATGGTGCTAATTTTTTGCACCCAGATTGTTGATGCTGTTAGATGGATGGATGGATTTTTTAGATACATGGATGGATTGATTGTTGAATACAGCTTGTTTGCCTATTTACAAAGAACTAGAAAGAGATATCCACAAGCATAATTTTCACTAATAATTCTAGTGTTGGGCACTTGGGTATACATTTCTTTATTTTGGTTTGGAGACGTTCAACAATATGGCAGTATGAATATCATTGTTTTCTAATGTATTGGTATGTGAATTCCTAGTACATGACACTATTTTCTATGATGATGCTAATTTAAGATGGGGAAAGTCAAAGAACCCAAAGCAAATTGGGACAGTGTTGCTCATACAATTTATATGAATGCGTGCGTAGAGGAGGTTCGAGCAAATAACCGCAACGGTGGTTATTTGTCGGACATAGGACAAGCTAATTTGCATAAAAAGTTCAAACGCTCTGGAAGAAACTATTTGACCCGGCAAAACCAGAGAGGAGGGATGCAGAGAAGAGGGCAAGGGAGAGGAGGGATGCAGAGAAGAGAGATGTAGAGGAGAGTGTGGATCCAACAAGAGAAGAGATTAAACAAATGATGGCCATGGTGGAAGCGGATGGTGCAAACCAGGAAGTGATGAGCATTTCTATGCTACATTTCTTTTCATGGAAAAGAAATATCGTGATGTTTTCTCCACTTTCACGGCTCATGAATCTGTTGCAAGGCTTGGATGGATAAAGAGGATGTGGGAGCTCAATAATAAGTAGAACATCTATGTTTTAGTTGCTTTCTACGAGACTATTTACTTGTAATGTTGTGAGCTAAGCTAGTTGCTTTGGAGGTGTACTTTTGTGAACTAAGCTATTTGCTTTGGAGATGTACTGTTATCTGAACTGTGTTGTATCTAATATTACACTATGTGCATGTTGTTGTGGCAGATGGATAAATCCAGAAAGAAACAAGAAGAAAAGGAATTTGAGGCGGCCATGCTTGCATTTGCTCTGGATGTGGCATCGTCAAGTGTGACACTGCCGTACGCACCAAGAAAGTTACATCTTGTTACAGGCCTCCAATGGGTAGAAGAGAAGGAGAAAGATGCAAATTCTTTCTATGCTATGTTCAGAATGAGGAGGTCAGTGTTTCGTACATTGCATGATCTGTTAGTTCAGAAGTATGGGCTTGAGTCAACTTTCAACATTTCATCCAAAGAAGCATTGGCACAATTTTTATGGACTGTGGGTACATGTCAGACAACTGATAATGTCGCAGATCGGTTTGCACATAGTTGTTCTGTCATTAATAAAAAATTCCACGAGGTTTTGGAGTGTGTAGACCGCATGGCCGGTGATTACATAAGACCAATTGATCCAACTTTCTCTGAACCACACCCAGTACTTAGAAAAACAAAGTTTTGGCCTCACTTTCAACATGCTATTGGAGCCATTGATGGAACACACATTAAGGTGATTGTGCCAAAGGAGTTGGAGCCCCAACACAGGAATAGGAAAGGTTACACAAGTGAAAATGTTATGGCAGTGTGTGATTTTGATATGAGGTTCACATTTTTTGTTCCCGGATGGCCCGGTTCTGTTCATGACACACGTGTATGGAGCGATGCCATAGTTCGTTATGATCACTTTCCACAACCCCCCACAGGTAACATCTCGCATGTATCCATATTGTTATATACAGGATGGTATGTTGTAAATTTCTAATTTCTTTTGTTGATGTTGTACTGTAGATAAATATTATCTTGTCGACTCCGGATATCCAAACAGGGTTGGATATCTATCTTCATACAAAGGGCAACGATACCATGTACCAGATTTCCAACAACACCCACCAGTTGGGAGATATGAGATATTCAACCATCGACATTCTTCATTGCGAAATGTCATCGAAAGAACATTTGGTGTTCTCAAGATGAAATGGCGAATTCTTGGAGATGGAGGCATATCTCGGTACAAACCGGAGACCCAAAAGATGATTGTCACTGCATGCATGTGTCTCCACAATTGGATTCGTGATAGCAAGTTACGTGATGAGCATTTTGACAAGTTCGACAATGATGCATATGTGCAACCTCCATTGCCGTTTACAGGTGCCAATGCTCTACCACCAGAAGATGATGGTACCATGAACGCAGTACGCGAGGCGATTGCTGCTAGTCTCGTACCTTGAGATTATCCTTTTTTTAGTTCATCCACTTTTGTAATGAACAAATCTTTAAATCCATTCTAAATGTAATATTTAGCACTTTTTATGACATTCGGAAATCACTTTCATACTCATATTCAACTAGATACTGTTAGAAACAACAAGGTGTTAATAAATTCATCAAACATTTTCTGTCTAAGGGTACTACAGACATTTCAACACACAACTCTTTCCAGAATCTCAATCTACAATCCCAGAAAAGAACTCGGCAACAGATTCTGGGAGAAGCAGATTCTGGGAGAATTTTCCAAAATCTTGATTCTGCAGAATCCTGTGTGAAAAGAACTGGGCCTTAGCTATATTGCGAGCAATAAATGCATACTAGTGGTTGGGGTCGTCATTGCGGGCCGCTTGAGGGGAACCTGTGCGTACCCCATCTTCATCTCGAAATTACAAAAAACATTCTCACGTCACATGAACATCACAATCATCTCAAAAAGAAAAAAAAGAAGCCTAGAAAAACTTATCTCGAGAAAAGAAAGCGAAAAGTCTCACAACCATTGAGAAAAAACCAACAAGAATCAAAAACTTTCTCGTCATGACCAACTAGCGTGCGCCACGTGGCGTGGCTGGTTGGCCACCATTCTAGCGCTCCTTAATGGGTTTAATCTCTGATCTCAAGGCACGAACACGGTCCAGATAAAGAGGTGAGTGGATGCCGAGGTTAGAAGCAAGTTTTCAATAGAATCTAGGCTTCTTCATCGACCGATTCACACAAGCATACATTTATTGGCTACTCCCTCCGTCCCATAATGTAAGACGTTTTTTAGCATTACGAAGGAAGTACATTATTAAATAATGCCAATAACCAGACATTAATGATGAATAGGAGAAAGTAAAGAAAACCCCGAGGCCATTTGTCTTGCAACAGAACCTTCATAATCATATCGCAAACCACATGACGTATGATCGAATAACATAATACACTGCTCTTAGAGCAAACTTTCAAGAAGGGGTGTGGCACGGGCGCAGAAGCGGGCAAGTTCAGTAAAAGGTCGAACATTCAATTTTCATTTCCAAAGCAAAGCTTCGAGTCAACGCATTCAGTACGGCCACGAGGAAGCTCTATGATACAACAAGTCCTCTTTTTTTATGGGTACTATGGTGCAACAAGTCAACAATTGACACAAGCTCTCTCTCTCTCTCTCTCTCTCTCTCATATGCGTGCACTCGTACGAGGACACAAAGAAATTTATCATAGCGTAGCGCTGCAAGCCAACATGAACCTACCAATACCTAGAAACAACAAAATTACTCAAACATGACCTGCATTATGCATGGGAATCAGACACACATGTACAAGAAGATTACAAAGTTACGCAAGAACATGCCCATGGCGGTGATCGGGGTCGTTGTGGAGATGGCGTTGGCCCTCGAACCGCGCTGGGACAGGCGGTCCACTTCTTCTTCCTTGCAATCTCCTTTTAGTCGACTGCTTGACAGCATGGTGGAAGGGATCGGTGGTTTTTGTAATCTAATACTAACCACAGTGGGAGTAACATAAATGGTAACATCACACATATCTAGGTAAAATAGATGATGCGAGAGTTAATTAATGAAGAAAGAGCGACATATGGTAACATAGTGTGAGATCTAAGATGTATATTCGACCATCGCCATGGAATTGTTCTACAAGAGGAGGATTATAGGGACGAAGCTCTCGCAGGAGCACACACCACACACGCAACACTAGCCGTTATCCAATCGCCACCGTCTTCTATCTGGAAGCAGTGTATTTGTAGGTCGGCACTCTAGGCCCATTCTGGCCCAGCTAGCCGAGCCGGAAGGCGAGGCTGTCTCTTGGGCCTGCTCTTCTCTTCTGTCGACTCCTGGCCCGTCTCGGGATCGCTGACAATCCCACCCTCCTTAGAAACGGCTTGCCCCCAAGCCGGCACCCGAGGAAACTTTTGCTGCAGCGGCACCTTATCTTCCCAGGTGGCCATCTCGACAGGCGTAGCACTCCACTTAATCAATACTTGAACAAGAGACCCAGAACCCCGATGAACCACTTTTTGATCCAAAATCTGTTCAGGGATTTGAAACTGAGTATCGGGGCTAGGCAGCTGAGGCAATACCTGATGCTTGGGTTGTAACACTTTCCGCAGGAGAGACACATGAAACACTGGATGAACTTTACTGTCCGCCGGCAATTGGAGCCGATAGGCCACTGCCCCAATGCGTTCCAATATCTCAAACGGCCCATAAAACTTGAATGCCAACTTATGGTTGGCCCTAGGAGCAACTGACGATTGCAAGTAAGGTTGCAGTTTCAGAAAAACCCGCTCCCCTACTGCAAATTCACAATCACTTTGATATTTGTCTGCCTGTATCTTCATGCGTTGCTGTTCCCGCAACAGGTGTTGACGCACCGACTCCAAAACGACCTATCTATCTGCAAGCCACTGATGCAAGTCCTCCGACTGAATTGCATCTTCTGCAGTCAATCCAAAGTGACGCGGAGCATGTGTTGGGGAACGTAGTAATTTCAAAAAAATTCCTACGCACACGCAAGATCATGGTGATGCATAGCAATGAAGGGGGGGAGTATGATCTACATACCTAGTAGATCGACAACGGAAGCGTTTGGTTGATGTAGTCGCACGTCTTCACGATCCGACCGATCAAGCACCGAAACTACGGCACCTCCGAGTTCTAGCACACGTTCAGCTCGATGACGATCCCCGGACTCCGATCCAGCAAAGTGTCGGGGAAGAGTTCCGTCAGCACGATGGCGTGGTGACGATCTTGATGTACTACTGCAGCAGGGCTTCGCCTAAACTCCGCTACAATATTATCGAGGACTATGGTGGCTGGGGGCGCCGCACACGGCTAAGGAAAAGATCACGTGGATCAACTTGTGTATCTCTGGGGTGCCCCTGCCTCCGTATATAAAGGACTAAAGGGGGGAGGCTGGCCGGCCAAGGAGGGCGCGCCAGGAGAGTCCTACTCCCGCTGGGAGTAGGATTCCCCCTCCCCCCAATCCTAGTTGGAATAGGATTCGCGGAGGGGGGAAAAGAGAGAGAGGGGCCGGCCCCCTCTCCTTGTCCTATTCGGATCAAGGGAGGGGAGGGGCACGCGGCCCATGAGGGGCTGCCTCTTCTCTTTTCCACTAAGGCCCATCATGGCCCATATAGCTCCCAGGGGGTTCCGGTAACCTCCCGGTACTCCGGTAAAATCCCGATTTCACCCGAAACACTTCCGATATCCAAACATAGGCTTCCAATATATCAATCTTTATGTCTCGACCATTTCGAGACTCCTCGTCATGCCCGTGATCACATCCGGGACTCCGAACAACCTTCGGTACATCAAAATGCATAAACTCATAATATAATTGTCATCGTAACCTTAAGCGTGCGGACCCTACGGGTTCGAGAACAATGTAGACATGACCGAGACACGTCTTCGGTCAATAACCAATAGCGGGACCTGGATGCCCATATTGGCTCCTACATATTGTACGAAGATCTTTATCGGTCAGACCGCATAACAACATACATCGTTCCCTTTGTCATCGGCATGTTACTTGCCCGAGATTCGGTCGTCGGTATTCCAATACCTAGTTCAATCTCGTTGCCGGCAAGTCTCTTTACTCGTTCTGTAATACATCATCCTGCAACTAACTCATTAGTTGCAATGCTTGCAAGGCTTAAGTGATGTGCATTACCGAGAGGGCCCAGAGATACCTCTCCCACAATCGGAGTGACAAAACCTAATCTCGAAATACGCCAACCCAACATGTACCTTTGGAGACACCTGTAGTACTCCTTTATAATCACCCAGTTACGTTGTGACGTTTGGTAGTACCCAAAGTGTTCCTCCGGTAAACGGGAGTTGCATAATCTCATAGTTATAGGAACATGTATAAGTCATGAAGAAAGCAATAGCAACATACTAAACGATTGGGTGCTAAGCTAATGAAATGGGTCATGTCAATCAGATCATTCACTTAATGATGTGATCCCGTTAATCAAATAACAACTCATTGTTCATGGTTAGGAAACATAACCATCTTTGATTAACGAGCTAGTCAAGTAGAGGCATACTAGTGACACTTTGTTTGTCTATGTATTCACACATGTATTATGTTTCCGGTTAATACAATTCTAGCATGAATAATAAACATTTATCATGATTATAAGGAAATAAATAATAACTTTATTATTGCCTCTAGGGCATATTTCCTTCAGTCTCCCACTTGCACTAGAGTTAATAATCTAGATCACACAGTAATGATTCTAACACCCATGGAGCCTTGGTGCTGATCACGTTTTGCTCGTGGAAGAGGCTTAGTCAACGGGTCTGCAACATTTAGATCCGTATGTATCTTGCAAATCTCTATGTCTCCCACCCGGACTAGATCCCAGATGGAATTGAAGCGTCTCTTGATGTGCTTGGTTCTCTTGTGAAATCTGGATTCCTTTGCCAAGGCAATTGCACCAGTATTGTCACAAAAGATTTTCATTGGTCCCGATGCACTAGGTATGACACCTAGATCGGATATGAACTCCTTCATCCAGACTCCTTCGTTTGCTGCTTCCGAAGCAGCTATGTACTCCGCTTCACATGTAGATCCCGCCACAACGCTTTGTTTAGAACTGCACCAACTGACAGCTCCACCATTTAATGTAAACACGTATCCGGTTTGCGATTTAGAATCGTTCGGATCAGTGTCAAAGCTTGCATCAACTTAACCGTTTACGATGAGCTCTTTGTCACCTCCATATACGAGAAACATATCCTTAGTCCTTTTCAGGTATTTCAGGATGTTCTTGACCGCTGTCCAGTGATCCACTCCTGGATTACTTTGGTACCTCCCTGCTAAACTTATCGCAAGGCACACATCAGGTCTGGTACACAGCATTGCATACATGATAGAGCCTATGGCTGAAGCATAGGGAACATCTTTCATATTCTCTTTATCTTCTGCAGTGGTCGGGCATTGGGTCTTACTCAATTTCACACCTTGTAACACAGGCAAGAATCCTTTCTTTGCTTGATCCATTTTGAACTTCTTCAAAACTTTGTCAAGGTATGTTGTTTATGAAAGTCCAATTAAGCGTCTTGATCTATCTCTATAGATCTTAATGCCTAATATGTAAGTAGCTTCACCGAGGTCTTTCATTGAAAAACTTTTATTCAAGTATCCCTTTATGCTATCCAGAAATTCTACATCATTTCCAATTAGTAATATGTCATCCACATATAATATCAGAAATGCTACAGAGCTCCCACTCACTTTCTTGTAAATACAGGCTTCTCCAAAAGTCTGTATAAAACCAAATGCTTTGATCACACTATCAAAACGTTTATTCCAACTCCGAGAGGCTTGCACCAGTCCATAAATGGATCACTGGAGCTTGCACACTTTGTTAGATCCCTTTGGATCGACAAAACCTTCTGGTTGCATCATATACAACTCTTCTTCCAGAAATCCATTCAGGAATGCAGTTTTGACATCCATCTGCCAAATTTCATAATCATAAAATGCGGCAATTGCTAACATGATTCGGACAGACTTAAGCATCGCTACGGGTGAGAAGGTCTCATCGTAGTCAATCCCTTGAACTTGCCGAAAACCTTTTGCGACAAGTCGAGCTTTGTAGACAGTAATATTACCGTCAGCGTCAGTCTTCTTCTTGAAGATCCATTTATTCTCAATTGCTTGCCGATCATCGGGCAAGTCAACCAAAGTCCATACTTTGTTCTCATACATGGATCCCATCTCAGATTTCATGGCTTCAAGCCACTTTGCGGAATCTGGGCTCACCATCGCTTCTTCATAGTTCGTAGGTTCATCATGATCTAGTAGCATGACTTCCAGAACGGGATTACCGTACCACTCTGGCGCGGATCTTACTCTGGTTGATCTACGACATTCAGTAGTATCTTGTTCTGAAGTTTCATGATCATCATCATTAGCTTCCTCACTAACTGGTGTAGGTGTCACAGAAACAGTTTTCTGTGATGCACTACTTTCCAATAAGGGAGCAGGTACAGTTACCTCGTCAAGTTCTACTTTCCTCCCACTCACTTCTTTCGAGAGAAACTCCTTCTCCAGAAAGTTTCTGAATTTAGCAACAAAAGTCTTGCCTTCGGATCTGTGATAGAAGGTGTATCCAATAGTTTCCTTTGGATATCCTATGAAGATACATTTCTCCGATTTGGGTTCGAGCTTATCAGGATGAAGCTTTTTCACATAAGCATTGCAGCCCCAAACTTTTAGGAACGACAACTTTGGTTTCTTGCCAAACCACAGTTCATAAGGCGTCGTCTCAACGGATTTTGATGGTGCCCTATTTAACGTGAATGCGGCCGTCTCCAGAGCGTACCCCCAAAACGATAGCGGTAAATCAGTAAGAGACATCATAGATCGCATCATATCTAGTAAAGTACGATTACGACGTTCGGACACACCATTACGCTGTGGTGTTCCGGGTGGCGTGAGTTGCGAAACTATTCCACAATTTTTCAAATGTACACCAAACTCGTAACTCAAATATTCTCCTCCACGATCAGATCATAGAAACTTTATTTTCTTGTTACGATGATTTTCAACTTCACTCTGAAATTCTTTGAACTTTTCAAATGTTTCAGACTTATGTTTCATTAAGTAGATATAACCATATCTGCTCAAATCATCTGTGAAGGTGAGAAAATAACGATATCCACCACGAGCCTCAATATTCATCGGACCACATACATCTGTATGTATGATTTCCAACAAATCTGTTGCTCTCTCCATAGTACCGGAGAACGGCGTTCTTGTCATCTTGCCCATGAGGCACGGTTCACAAGTACCAAGTGATTCATAATCAAGTGGTTCCAAAAGTCCATCAGTATGAAGTTTCTTCATGCGCTTTACACCGATATGACCTAAACGGCAGTGCCACAAATAAGTTGCACTATCATTATCAACTCTGCATCTTTTGGCTTCAACATTATGAATATGTGTGTTACTACTATCGAGATTCAACAAGAATAGACCACTCTTCAAGGGTGCATGACCGTAAAAGATATTACTCATATAAATAGAACAACCATTATTCTCTGATTTAAATGAATAACCGTCTCGCATCAAACAAGATCCAGAAATAATGTTCATGCTTAACGTTGGCACCAAATAACAATTATTTAGGTCTAATATTAATCTCGAAGGTAGATGTAGAGGTAGCGTGCCGACTGTGATCACATCGACTTTGGAACCGTTTCCCACGCGCATCGTCACCTCGTCCTTAACCAATCTTCGCTTGATCCGTAGTCCCTGTTTCGAGTTGCAAATATTAGCAACAGAACCAGTATCAAATACCCAGGTGCTACTGCGAGCATTAGTAAGGTACACATCAATAACATGTATATCACATATACCTTTGTTCACCTTGCCATCCTTCTTATCCGCCAAATACTTGGGGCAGTTCCGCTTCCAGTGACCAGTCTGCTTGCAGTAGAAGCACTCAGTTTCAGGCTTAGGTCCAGACTTGGGTTTCTTCTCTTGAGTAGCAACTTGCTTGTCGTTCTTTTTGAAGTTCCCCTCCTTCTTCCCTTTGCCCTTTTTATTGAAACTAGTGGTCTTGTTGACCATCAACACTTGATGCTCCTTCTTGATTTCTACCTCCACAGCTTTCAGCATCGCGAAGAGCTCGGGAATAGTCTTATTCATCCCTTGCATATTATAGTTCATCATGAAGCTCTTGTAGCTTGGCGGCAGTGATTGGAGAATTCTGTCAATGACGCAATCATCTGGAAGATTAACTCCCAATTGAATCAAGTGATTATTATACCCAGACATTTTGAGTATATGCTCACTGACAGAACTGTTCTCCTCCATCTTGCAGCTATAGAACTTATTGGAGACTTCATATCTCTCAATCCGGGCATTTGCTTGAAATATTAACTTCAACTCCTGGAACATCTCATATGCTCCATGACGTTCAAAACGTCGTTGAAGTCCCGATTCTAAGCCGTAAAGCATGGCACACTGAACTATCGAGTAGTCATCAGCTTTGCTCTGCCAGACATTCATAACATCTGGTGTTGCTCCAGCAGCAGGCCTGGCACCCAGCGGTGCTTCCAGGACATAATTCTTCTATGCAGCAATGAGGATAATCCTCAAGTTACGGACCCAGTCCGTGTAATTGCTACCATCATCTTTCAACTTTGCGTTCTCAAGGAATGCATTAAAATTCAACGGAACAACAGCACGGGCCATCTATCTACAATCAAACATACATAAGCAAGATACTATCAGGTACTAAGTTCATGATAAAATTTAAGTTCAATTAGTCAAATTAATTAAAGAACTCCCACTTAGATAGACATCCCTCTAATCCTCTAAGTGATCACGTGATCCAAATCAACTAAACCATAACCGATCATCACGTGAGATGGAGTAGTTTTCAATGGTGAACATTGTTATGTTGATCATATCTACTATATAATTCACGCTCGACCTTTCGGTCTCCGTGTTCCGAGGCCATATCTGTATATGCTTGGCTCGTCAAGTATAACCTGAGTATTCCGCGTGTGCAACTGTTTTGCACCCGTTGTATTTGAACGTAGAACCTATCACACCCGATCATCACGTGGTGTCTCAGCACGAAGAACTTTTGCAACGGTACATACTCAGGGAGAACACTTCTTGATAATTAGTGAGAGATCATCTTATAATGCTACCGTCAATCAAAGCAAGATAAGATGCATAAAAGATAAACATCACATGCAATCAATATAAGTGATATGATATGGCCATCATCATCTTGTGCTTGTGATCTTCATCTCCGAAGCACCGTCGTGATCACCATCATCACCGGCGTGACACCTTGATCTCCATCATAGCATCGTTGTCGTCTCGCCAAGCTTGTGCTTCCACGACTATCGCTACCGTTTAGTGATAAAGTAAAGCATTACATCGCGATTACATTGCATACAATAAAGCGACAACCATATGGCTCCTGCCAGTTGCCGATAACTCGGTTACAAAACATGATCATCTCATACAATAAAATTCAGCATCATGCCTTGACCATATCATATCACAACATGCCCTGCAAAAACAAGTTAGACGTCCTCTACTTTGTTGTTGCAAGTTTTACGTGGCTGCTACGGGCTTTAAGCAAGAACTAATCTCACCCACGCATCAAAAACCACAACGATAGTTTGTCAATTTGACTCCGTTTTAACCTTCGCAAGGACCGGGCGTAGCCACACTCGGTTCAACTAAAGTTGGAGAGACTGTCGCCCGCAAGCCACCTATGTGCAAAGCACGTCGGGAGAACCGGTCTCGCGTAAGTGTACGCGTAACGTCGGTCCGGGTCGTCTCGTCCAACAATACCGCCGAACCAAAGTATGACATGCTGGTAGGCAGTATGACTTATATCGCCCACAACTCACTTGTGTTCTACTCGTGCATATAACATCAAACCATAAAACCTAGGCTCGGATGCCATTGTTGGGGAACGTAGTAATTTCAAAAAATTTCCTACGCACACGCAAGATCATGGTGATGCATAGCAACGAAGGGGGGAGTATGATCTACATACCTAGTAGATCGACAACGGAAGCGTTTGGTTGATGTAGTCGTACGTCTTCACGATCCGACCGATCAAGCACCGAAACTACGGCACCTCCGAGTTCTAGCACACGTTCAGCTCGATGACGATCCCCGGACTCCGATCCAGCAAAGTGTCGGGGAAGAGTTCCGTCAGCACGACGGCGTGGTGACGATCTTGATGTACTACTGCAGCAGGGCTTCGCCTAAACTCCGCTACAATATTATCGAGGACTATGGTGGCTGGGGGCGCCGCACACGGCTAAGGAAAAGATCACGTGGATCAACTTGTGTATCTCTGGGGTGCCCCTGCCTCCGTATATAAAGGACTAAAGGGGGGAGGCTGGCCGGCCAAGGAGGGCGCGCCAGGAGAGTCCTACTCCCTCTGGGAGTAGGATTCCCCCCCAATCCTAGTTGGAATAGGATTCGCGGAGGGGGGGAAAAGAGAGAGAGGGGCCGGCCCCCTCTCCTTGTCCTATTCGGATCAAGGGAGGGGAGGGGCGCGCGGCCCATGAGGGGCTGCCTCTTCTCTTTTCCACTAAGGCCCATCATGGCCCATATAGCTCCCGGGGGGTTCCGGTAACCTCCCGGTACTCCGGTAAAATCCCGATTTCACCTGGAACACTTCCGATATCCAAACATAGGCTTCCAATATATCAATCTTTATGTCTCGACCATTTCGAGACTCCTCGTCATGCCCGTGATCACATCCGGGACTCCAAACAACCTTCGGTACATCAAAATGCATAAACTCATAATATAATTGTCATCGTAACCTTAAGCGTGCGGACCCTACGGATTCGAGAACAATGTAGACATGATCGAGACACGTCTCCGGTCAATAACCAATAGCGGGACCTGGATGCCCATATTGGCTCCTACATATTCTACGAAGATCTTTATCGGTCAGACTGCATAACAACATACGTCGTTCCCTTTGTCATCGGTATGTTACTTGCCCGAGATTCGGTCATCGGTATACCTAGTTCAATCTCGTTGCCGGCAAGTCTCTTTACTCGTTCTGTAATACATCATCCTGCAACTAACTCATTAGTTGCAATGCTTGCAAGGCTTAAGTGATGTGCATTACCGAGAGGGCCCAGAGATACCTCTCCAACAATCGGAGTGACAAAACCTAATCTCGAAATACGCCAACCCAACATGCACCTTTGGAGACACCTGTAGTACTCCTTTATAATCACCCAGTTACGTTGTGACGTTTGGTAGTACCCAAAGTGTTCCTCCGGTAAACGGGAGTTGCATAATCTCATAGTTATAGGAACATGTATAAGTCATGAAGAAAGCAATAGCAACATACTAAACGATCGGGTGCTAAGCTAATGGAATGGGTCATGTCAATCAGATCATTCACTTAATGATGTGATCCCGTTAATCAAATAACAACTCATTGTTCATGGTTAGGAAACATAACCATCTTTGATTAACGAGCTAGTCAAGTAGAGGCATACTAGTGACACTTTGTTTGTCTATGTATTCACACATGTATTATGTTTCCGGTTAATACAATTCTAGCATGAATAATAAACATTTATCATGATTATAAGGAAATAAATAATAACTTTATTATTGCCTCCAGGGCATATTTCCTTTAGCATGGCCATATATGATTTCAAATGGAGTTTTCCCAGTAGCTGAGTGCCAGTTAGTGTTATACCAGAACTCACATAATGGAATCCATTTGGCCCATCAAGAAGGATGAGCACTTACAAAACATCTGAGAAAGCATTCGACTTGCTGATTAACTCTTTTCATCTACCCGTTAGATTGTGGGTGGCGAGCCGTGCTCATACTTTGAAATAACTCCTTCCAAAACTTGGTAGTAAATACTCGGTCGCGATCAGAAACAATAGAAAGAGGCATGCCATGTAACCGATAAACTGTATTCAGAAACACTTCAGCCATAGTCTCTGCAGTAAACGGATGATGCAAAGGAACAAAATGCCCATACTTTGACAGCTTACCGATGACCACCAACAGACAATTGTAGCGGCCAAATGCAGGAAATCCCTTGACAAAATCCATAGTAACCATTTCCCAGGGTGTATATGGAACTGGCAGAGGCTGCAGTAAACCTGGATAAGGCACTCGTTCAGGTTTCACCTGCTGACACACCAAGCATTGTTGCACATAGGTTTTCACAAATTCCCTCATATATTTCCAGCGAAATAACTGACGAACTCTCCTGTAAATTACCAGAAATCCAGAATGCCCTCCGATAGGACTGTCATGGAATGCAGCCACAATTTTTGTTTGCAGCTCAGGACATTGCCCCACCCACACACATTTCCCTACTTTGAGGATTCCAGCCCTGAGAGAAAACTTGTTGTCAGAATTGGGAGCAGTAGCTAGCTTTTGTAGCAATGCAGAAGCAAATTGATCCTCTTGATAACTTTGCTCAATCTCTTGCAACCACGCAGGTTGAACATAAGTGACATTATGCAGTTCAGGCAACACATCAGCAACAGTATGTGGTCTGTGAGAAAGAGAGTCAGCAACACTATTGACAGATCCTTTCTTATAAGTGATAGTATACTGCATCCCCAACAGTTTTGTAAGTGCTTTCTGCTGCCACTTAGTGTGTAAACGTTGCTCAGTCAAACTTGCTAAGCTGCACTGATCAGTTCTGCTAACAAATTCAGAAACTTGAAGATACTGACGCCACTGCTCCACTGCCAACAAAATAGCCAGATATTCCTTCTCATACACTAACAGAGTCTGGTTCCTGGGTCCAAGTGCTTTACTGACATAAGCTAGCGGATGACCATCTTGCATGAGCATAGCACCCACCCCAACATCACAAGCATCTGTTTCCACAACAAAAGTTTTAGAGAAATTAGGAAGAGCCAGAACTGGAGCTGAGACTAGAGCTTGTTTCAATGTAGCGACCTGACCCGAATGGATCAAGTCTCTGTGCTTAAGTGTCATCCCTGGATCGGTATGCTGACACACACAGTACTCGAACGATTTATAACAGAGGTAAATCACATGTATAAAGTAACGTAAATACTATTACCTCAATCCATATAGCGGAAGCAACAAGGTTGTGGATTCCCATCAACACCAATGGCAAAGTTGAGTGTAGAAATCGTAACCCTAACGTATCACTTACTCGACATAAGAAACCTGCAACATGAGACGTTGCAGCCCGAAACGGGTCAGTACATTGAATGTACTGGCAAATTCACACCATAAAGAATGATGAATAATGACTATCACTACATGCATATTTGGCTGGTGGAAAAGCTCTATGGTTATAAGGTTTTTGCGAAAAGCCAATTTTTCCCTACTGCAAAGGAATAAATTCATTTAACTATCATGGTGGTTGTTGAACATTGAGAATGGTTGACAGCAATCTCAATCCCAATTAAGTAATATCATTAAACCCAACAATATTCATTTAAAGTAACGTGATGAGATCAACATGATAATCCAAGAACTAGATACTCAAGATGTCCATAACCGGGGACACGGCTAATCATGATTAGTTTGTTACACTCTGCAGAGGTTTGCGCACTTTTCCCCACAAGACCCGATCGCCTCCGTTTGGTTTCTCGCACTACAGGGTGTTTGAGAAGACGGATGACCGAGACATAGTCTTTCAGAAGCGCTAGCACCTTATGATCGGGTAGACCATACCACCTACATCCCCTACATCTGCTAGTCTACCACTGTAAGAGTTCGCACAACTTAGTCAACTATGCCAGAGCCCATAATGGCTTGTGGCTGCACACGGAAGTTTCTAGTATGAATAATCTCATGATCCCTTTGGGCCTGGGTGGCGGTCCAATAAAAAAAGGCAAGTCCTGGAAACCAGGTGCCTCAATCCACCCAGATGTGTGTTAGGTTGCCACCTTAGATAAACCCTTAATTATCAATCTCACATCTGTCATGGATATCACTCACCCAATCCACGTCTACTAGCATAGCATGGTATAATAAGCAAACGTAGAAGTAACTCCCAAAGGTTTAATAATAAAACAGGTAATAGGTACTACCTCATCTACTTCCCATCCCACAATTTAATTAGATCCTAATCATGCAATGTTTGAGGATTGATCTAATGCAATAAAACTGGGTTGTAGAAAAGGTATGATCAAAGTGTGAACTTGCCTGCAATGTTGATGAAGATGATTCGCACTCAAAAATCTTGATAGATCTACTCGTCACACTCCGGTCAATCTATCGTAAGCAAGCAATAGTAACCACACATAAGCAATCACTCAAAAGATCGGGAAGAACGAAGAAAACTAATCGGAAAACATCAAAACCAAGCAAATAACTCTTGCAACATAAAACAATTTCTAACGGTACCAAAATTATATGAATTTGGCCTTATTAGAATGTTTAGGTCAAGAGCTTCGATTTGCAAAAAGAATCAACTCAAACGGAGTTACGGATAAAAAGATATGATCAAAAGAAGTTTGAATTCAAATCTGATCTAATTCAAATTTTAAACTTTTCAAAAACATGTTTGAGTTGGATTACTGGATAGAGGAGATCATAACGAAGAGGTGGGCGTTGGTTTCGTTGGATTTGGACTAACGAGTAAAAAGTTATAGTCGTTTGAAGAACAGGGACTATTTTGTAAATAAAGTATTCACATCTAGGTCCCTGGCCAAAATTACAGAAAAGAAAGAAAAAAAACTAAAAAGTGAACGTTCGCTAACTAGTTCTTAAACAGAGAACATTCTCTAAATAGATCTAATAAAAAAACTAAACCGTTTTTTTAAACGAAAACCGAACCCTAAAAAAAACCGGCGAACCGGGCGGTTTTATACCGGTTCGGGGCGGTTCTTTGGTGAGGAACCGGCGGCGGATCTCCGGCGAGGGCAGCGCGGCTCCGGTGAGGGCAGCGTGCTCTGGCGCGGCGGCGGCGGCGGCGCAGGGCGGCGGAGGCAGCAACTATGCGGGGCGGCGAGGGGCTAGGCGAAGCGCGGCTGCGGCGGAGGGGCGGAGTGCGGCGGAGCAGCGGCTTCGACGGCGGAGTTCGTCGGCGGCGGCGGCGGCTTCGCGATGCGGGCGGCGACGCGAGAGGAGAGAGAGAGAGAGAGGGGCGGCGGGGCCGGCGCATTTATAGGAGGCGGGGCCTCGGGTGCGTGGAGGAGGGGCAGGAGGAGCCCGGCCTTGGCACGGACGCCAAGGTCGGCGGCGACATCGTGGCGGCTCGGGACTGCGTCCCGAGCTCAGGGACGAGCGGTGGCTGGGCTGGGCCGTGGCCTGGCCTGGGAGCTGGGCCGGCCCAGTCGGTGAGGGAAGTTTTTTTTTAAACATAATTTTCCAGACAAATAAAATAATAAAAGCAAAATAATTAAAATATTATATAGGCATATAATATATCTAAATTTTCAGAAAAAGATTTCCTACAACCTGAACATTTTTATAACTTCAAATAAAATCCACAAATAATTCAAAGAGTGCTTCTGCTCTAATAAAATCCAGTAAAATCATTTTAAAAATATCAAAATGATTTCAAATTAATTTTTCTCCAATTTTCTAATGTAGGGAATCATGTTACCCTAATTTCCATTTATTTTATTTTTGGAGAAAAATAATTTAAATAAAACTCAAATAAATCCAAATTGAAAATAAATTCAAAAGAACTTTGAATTTAATTCTTTGAAACTCCCAACTCATATTTCATATAATTTGAAGAAGTCATTTTATCTTCTCTCGTGAAAATCATTGAGTTGCTTAAAGTTTCTGAATTGGAAATATTTTCCAAATGAAATTCAAATATTTTCAAATACCCTTTCATTTAATTTAAATGGAAGAAGTCATATCATCTTCTCTCGAGGGTTTTGTATTTGAAAAGGATTTGAAGTCACGGAGATCAGAAAGCAAATATGAAAGTTTGGGAAAGTCCTTTTATTCCCTCTCATTTAACTTTCAAAAGTTTCGAATTCACTCACTTTCAGACAATCAATCAATCAAATCTATCTATTTATTATAACATTCCAAAATTTAGAATTTTGGGATGTTACTGTAGCGACCAGACCTCAAACAGTCTGATCTTTGTGCTCCGGTGTCATCCCTGGATCAGTAATGCTGACACCATACAGTACTCGGAGGATTTATAGCAGAGTAGCAATCACACACTTATTACATCGAGTGTCTCAAAAGAGAACTTATTACAATAAATATGGCTTAAGGCCATCTAGTGTCGAAAACAGCGGAAGGCTTGGAAGATAAGTGAGTCCATCAACTCCAACGGCATCACTGAGTATAGAACCACGACCTAAAGACTCCTTAATCATCGTCTGAAAAGTCTGCAACATTAACGTTGCAGCCCGAAAACGGGTCAGCACATGGAATATGCTGGCAAGATAACACATAGAGAGTAATGGAATGCAACAACTATACTATATGCATATTTGGCTGGTGGAAAGCTCTATGGTTACTGTTTTTGCATAAAGCCAATTTTTCCCTACTTCAAAGGAATAAGATTAATTACTATCATGGTGGTTGTGAAACATTGAGAATGGTTGACAGCATTCTCAATCCCAATTAAATATCATCATTAAAACCCATCAAAATTAGTTTAGAGTAACATGTTGAGATTCACATAAAAATCCAAGTACCAGATACTCAAGATCGTCCATAACCGGGGACACGGCTAATCATGATTAGTTTATTACACTCTGCATAGGTTTGCGCACTTTTCCCCACAAGACTCGATCGCCTCCGTTTGGTTTCTCGCACTACAGGGTGTTTGAGAAGACAGATGACCGAGACATAGTCTTTTAGAAGCACTAGCACCTTACGATCGGGTAGACCGTACCACCTACAACCCCTACATCCGCTAGTCTACCACTGTAAGAGTTCGCACAACTTAGTCAACTATGCCAGAGCCCATAATGGCTTGTGGCTGCACACGGAAGTTTCTAGTATAAATAATCTCATGATCCCTTTGGGCCTGGGTGGCGGTCCAATAAAAACAGGCAAGTCGTGGGAACTCCAGGTGCCTCAATCCACCCAGATGTGTGTTAGGTTGCCACCTTAGATAAACCATTAATTATCAATCTCACATCTGTCATGGATATCACTCACCCAATCCACGTCTACTAGCATAGCATGGCATAATAAGCAAACGTAGAAGTAACTCCCAAAGGTTTGATAATAAACAGGTAATAGGTACTACCTCATCTACTTCCCATCCCACAATTTAATTAGATCCTAATCAATGCAATGTGTGAGGATTGATCTAATGCAATAAAACTGGGTTGTAGAAAAGGTATGATCAAAGTGTTACTTGCCTTGCTGATGATCCGCGAAACCTAGAGATTCAATGTAACAGGCGGCGCACTCCGGGTATTCTATCGCAGACAAACAACAAGCATATAATAAGTACTCATCTAATGCACAGGTAAAACTCAAATAGAAGATCTAACCAGAAAGTTCAACTTAAGAACTCCGGTTGGCAAAAAGAATCAAATTGAACGAAGCAAAAGAAATCAAACGGCGAAAGAAAACAACTCCGTTCTGGATCTAGGGCAAATTTTACAGTAGCAAAAACATGTTTAAGTTGATTATTCGGAAAGAGGGTTTCGAGACGAAACTCCAGGCGCTTGAATCGCCTGATTCCGATAAACGAGCGAAAAGTTATACTAAAACGAAAATCGGATCAGAAATCGCGATCAGAAAATAACCGAGGAAAATCCGACGAAAAAGACAAACGATGAACAGAATTTTTTTTAAAAAAAACTGCACGGAAAACGAGGCGGTGGCGGCGAACCTTGGGCGGCGCGCTCCGGCGACGGCGGCGGCGGGCGGCGGCGGCTGGGGCGGCGGCGGCTAGGGTTTGGGGCTGGTGGGTGGGCTCCTCCTCTCGGGCTTCGGCGCCTTATAAAGGCCCCCGACCAGCGGTGTCCTGGCCGGTTACGGCCCGTAGTCGGTTTGCGTTTTTTTTATAAATCTGCTCGGAAAAAAAATAAAAAGAAATACTAAACGGACTCCAAAAATCACGAAATAAATTTTGCCGGGTTCCTAAAATCAAGCCTGATAAAGTGAACATTTATCTAGGCCCAAACTACAACTTTGAGAAACGCGCATTTTTCCTAAATTCAAATAAAAATACCGAAAAACTCCGAAATAAAACTTATTTGATTTTTTTTATTAAATCTTCAATATTTCTATATTTTGGGAAAGTCATTTTATTCCCTCTCTCATTTTTTTGTAATAGAAATAATTGAGGATAAAATAAATAAAATCAAATGATCCTGTTTACATAATTTGAGAAAACTCAAATATGTAAATAACGAAATCCCCAACTCTCTCCGTGGGTCCTTGAGTTGCGTAGGATTTTCTAGAATCAAAACCAAAAGCAAAATAAAATATGATATGCATGATGACCTAATGTATAACATTCCAAATTGAAAATTTGGGATGTTACAAACCTACCCCCCTTAAGATGAATCTCGCCCTCGAGATTCGGGTTGGCTAGAAAATAGGTGAGGGTGGTCTTTGAGAAAATCTTCCTCTCACTCCCAGGTGGCTTCATCCTCTGTGTGGTGGCTCCACTGAACTTTGCAAAACTTGATAACCTTGCTGCGAGTAACTCGGCTGGCAAACTCAAGAATCTTGACTGGTTTCTCCTCATAGGTCAAATTGTTATCCAACTGAATGGCTTCTAATGGCACTGTGTCTCTCAAAGGTATGTCAGCCATCTCCGCGTGACACTTCTTCAACTGAGAAATGTGAAACACATCATGCACTCCGGTCAATCCTTCTGGCAAATCCAACTTGTAGGCTACTTCTCCCATACGCTCCAAAACTCGATATGGTCCTACAAATCGTGGCGCTAACTTCCCCTTAACTCCAAAGCGTTTAATCCCTCGAAGTGGGTATACTCGAAGATAAGCTCTGTCTCCGACTTCGTAAACTGTATCCTTGCGTTTAGAATCTGCGTAGCTCTTCTGTCTGGACTGGGCTACCTTGAGCCCATCGCGAATCAACTTCACTTTCTGTTCAGACTCTTTGATCAGATCTGGTCCAAACAACTGGTGGTCTCCAACTTCGTCCCATGACAACGGTGTCCTGCACCTCCTTCCGTACAAAGCTTCGAAAGGTGCCATCTTCAAACTGGTCTGATAGCTATTATTGTAAGAAAACTCTGCATATGGCAAATTATCGTTCCAACTAGATCCATAATCTAGCGCACAAGCTCTCAGCATATCCTCCAAAATCTGATTGACTCTCTCAGTCTGTCCATCTGTCTGGGGGTGAAAAGTTGTACTAAATTCTAACCTGATACCCAAAGTCTCATGCAACTGCTTCCAGAATTTTGAGGTAAACTGGGTTCCTCTATCTGATACGATGCTCCTCGGAACTCCATGCAAACATATGATCCTAGACATGTATATCTTTGCCAACTTAGCACTTGTGTAAGTGGTCTTTACTGGGATGAAATGAGCTACCTTTGTCAATCGATCAACTACGACCCAAATCGAGTCATAGCCTGAACGAGTCCTTGGTAATCCCGTGATAAAATCCATACCTAGTTTATCCCACTTCCATTCAGGTATCGGCAATGGTTGCAACAATCCTGCTGGCTTCTGATGCTCTGCCTTTACTCTCTGACATACATCACAAACTACTACATACTCCGCAATATCCTTCTTCATTCCGGCCCACCAGAAAATATCCTTTCAAATCCAAATACATCTTGGTATTTCCTGGGTGAATCGAATACGGTGAATCATGGGCCTCTTGCAGAATCAACTTCCTGATCTCTGGGTTATTGGGCACGTAAACACGGTCTTCAAACCATAGGGTGTCGTGCTCATCCTCACGAAATCCTTTAGCTTTTCCTTTGCTCAGTTTCTCCTTTATAGTGGCAATCTCTTTGTCAGTTTTCTGAGCTTCTCTGATTCTATCCATAAAAGTTGACTGAATTTCCAATGCTTCTACATAGCCTCTCGGAACTATTTCCAAACATAGTTCACGAAGATTTTCTGCTAACTCCTTGGGTATTACTCCCGTCATTAGTGTATTGACATGGCTCTTGCGGCTTAATGCATCAACTACTACATTAGCCTTCCCGGGATGATAATGCAATCTCATATCATAATCCTTGATAAGCTCCAACCATCTCCTTTGTCTGAGGTTCAATTCCTTCTGTGTGAAAATGTACTTCAAACTCTTATGATCCGTGTACACCTCACAATGATTTCCAATAAGGAAATGTCTCCATGTCTTCAGTGCATGCACTACGGCTGCTAACTCCAAATCATGCGTAGCATAATTCAATTCGTGGGGCTTCAGTTGTCGTGAAGCATACGAAACAACTCTTCCTTCCTGCATAAGCACTGCTCCAAGTCCACGACGTGAAGCGTCGCAATACACCTCATAATCCTTGGTTTGATCTGGCAAAATCAACACTGGTGAGGTAACCAAACGTTTCTTCAACTCCTGGAAACTTGCCTCACAATCCTCAATCCATTTGAACTTAGTATCCTTCTTCAGCAACTCCGTCATAGGTTTTGCAATCTTTGAGAAATTCTCAATAAATCTCCGGTAGTATCCCGCGAGTCCAAGAAAACTCCGGATCTCTCCAACTGTTGTTGGTGCTTCCCACTTGGTCACAGTTTCAACTTTAGTGGGATCTACTGCTATACCTTCTCCGGATATAACGTGTCCAAGGAATCCTACTTCCTTCATCCAAAACTCACATTTGCTGAACTTGGCATATAATTGGTGTTCTCTGAGCTTTCCAAGTACCAAACGCAAATGCTCCTTATGCTCCTCTTCATTCTTCGAATAAACCAGGATATCATCAATGAACACTACGACGAACTTATCCAAAAACTCCATAAACACTTTGTTCATCATGTTCATAAAATAGGCAGGCGCGTTAGTCAGTCCAAATGACATAACGGTATACTCATACAGTCCATATCTTGTGGTGAATGTTGTCTTAGGTATATCCTGTTCTCGAATCTTCAACTGGTGGTATCCTGATCGCAAGTCGATCTTGGAAAACACTTTAGCCCCTTGCAATCGATCAAACAGATCGTTGATCATTGGTAGTGGGTACTTGTTCTTGATCGTTACTTCATTCAATCCTCGATAATCTACAACCATCCTTAATGATCCATCCTTCTTTTCCACTAGAAGTACTGGTGATCCCCAAGGCGAAGAACTTGGGCGAATATATCCTTTATCCAGTAACTCCTTAATCTGCTTCTTAATTTCCACCAAATCTTTTGCTGGCATCCTATATGGTCTCTTCGATATTGGCCCAGTGCCTGGCAAAAGCTCAATCAAAAACTCAATGTCTCTATCCGGTGGCATGCCTGGCAACTCATCCAGAAATACATCTGGAAAATCCTTTACCACTAGTACTTCCTCCTGCACAACTCCTGTTAGGCAATTTACTTGTGTCCTTTTTGGTACATGCCGGGATACATACTTGATCCTTCTCCCTTCTGGTGTGATAAGCAAAATTGACTTACTAGCACACTCAATATTCCCTTTATACTTTGATAACCAATCCATGACTAATATCACATCCAATCCTTGAGATTCCAATACTATTAGGTCTGAGGGAAAAACATAGTTACCAATCCTTAATGGTAACCGATCACACCATAAACTTGCCACATACTCTGCTCCTGGCGAGGTTACTAACATGGGTGACCTAAGGGCTTGGGTTGGTAGGTTATACTTATCCACAAATCTCCTTGATATGTATGAATGCGATGCTCCAGTATCAAAAAGAACGAGTGCAGTAAATGACTTAACCAAAAACTTACCTATTACTGCATCGGGCTGAGCTTCAACCTCCTCCACGCTAACGTGGTTCACATGTCCCCTATTGAAAGGGTTCGGCTTCTTTCCAGAACTTCCATTGCCATTTTGGCCTTCAGGACATTCATTTGCAAAATGTCCTGGCTCTGAACACTTATAGCAAGTGACATGGCTCAAATCCTTCTTGGCTGGGGTTGATGGGGTGCTGCGATTCTGTCCATTGCTTCCTCCATTCCCATTACCATTCTTGGTGCCATTGTGATTGTGAGAGCTACCTACTCCATGGGTATGCTGAAAATGTCCTCCTGGTCTAGGGGTAAAACGAGGCTTCTGCTGAGCTCCTGAATTATACTTCCCTTGTCCATACTTCCTCTTGCGGTTCTCAATTTGTTGCCGCTTCCCTTCAATCATAAGAGCATGATCTACCAACTCCTGGTAGTTGTTGAAGGTGGCTACCATCAACTGCATGCTCAATTCATCATTCAGTCCTTCCAGGAATTTCTCCTGCTTAGCTGCATCCGTAGCAACGTCATCTGGGGCATAACGTGCTAGCTTACTAAACTCCTCCACATACTGGCCAACTGTCTGTCCTCCTTGGCGCAAGTTACGAAACTCACGCTTCTTCATGGCCATTGCTCCTGCTGAAACATGGGCGGTACGAAAAGCCTGCTGAAACTGGTCCCATGTGACAGTGTCGACTGGGAAGGTGGCTGTGAAATTCTCCCACCAAGATGCTGCGGGTCCTTCTAACTGATGTGCGGCAAACTTCACCTTCTCCGCATCTGTGCATCCTGTTGCGGTCAACTCCCTAGCTATCTTACGGAGCCAATCATCTGCTACTATCGGCTCGGTGCTACTGGAAAACACCGGCGGATTTAGCCTAAGAAAACGGGCTAAGTGGTCAACAGGTGGTGGTGGTGGTGGGTTGTTGTTGTTGTTCCCTTGATTCTGATTCTGAACTAGCAACTTGTGACGCCCGGATAATTAGACTACAGTAATCCCAAGCTAATGATGCCACGTCACCTCCGTTACTGTTGTTAATCTCCCGATGACTCAATCCCGTTCGAATTCAAATTTTAAAATAAAAACAAACAACAAACGTTTTCAAACAATAAAGCTAAAATGTTCGGGTTGTGCCAAATATTGCATAGGTAATTAAGGCGAAGGAACCACACTATTATAAAATGCTTAAAAACTATGAGATGAATAAAACAGTAGCAAAAACTATTATTTAAATACTTTAAATATTAAATAATTACAAAACTATTTTATTTTGGGTTAACAAATTTATGAGGCGGTGGCATAATTAGTTAACATCAATTTAGGTGCCACTTTGGTATTTTGTTATCAATAGAATAAATAGCAACTAAAAGAAATAAAATAAATAAAAGAAAGAAAATACAAAAGGAGGAAACAAAAGAAAAGGGAAAGAAAAGCAAGCACCCCCCCGGGCCAGCCGACCCAACTGGCCGGCCCATTCGGCCACCGGCACAACTGGGCCATGGCCCAGTCGGCCGCCCCCTGGCCTATAGGCCACCCCACACCTCAGAAACCCTAGCCCCCCCGATTCCCCACGCCCCACTCGCCCCACCCCGCTCGCCCCCCTCGCTTCCCCCCCCGATCTGGATCGGGGGAAAAGGCGCCCCGCCGCCGCCCGGAACCCCCGCCGG
>NC_041382.1:97545462-97621546 GCF_002162155.2 Triticum dicoccoides | reverse complement strand
GCCGCCTCGTCGCCTCACCTCATCCCCGCCAGCCTCCCCAGGCCTCGTCGACGCTTGTCGTCCCCGCCGGCAACCTCCCCGACGCCGCCCGGATCAATCTTCGCCGCCGAACAGGACTACCTCGTCGGACTGCCTCCCCGACGCCGTCGTCTCCGTCCTCCGCCCCAAGCCCCGCTGCCCCAGACCCTACTCCCCCTGTGAGGCCCTCTCCTCCTCTCTCCCTTGCGTGCACGCGCTCACGCACCGGCGCCCCGCGCGCACCCACTAGGGTCGTGCCCCGCACGCGCCCATCCCTCATCGGCGCCCCTGGCGCCCGCACAGCTCCGTCCCTGCTCCCTCGCCTCCGTCGCCCCCTGTTCCCCCGCAAGTGCGCCTCCCGTCCTCTGAACTTGGCCGCGGCCCCCCTCCCGCGGCTCCCTCCGCCGCGCCGGAGCCCCAGCGGTGGCCGCTGGTTGATCCCGTGCCTACTCCCGTTGTCCACGGGCGAGGCCACCAGACGGGCGCCCGCCCGCACCCGCTCGGGCAGTGCCCGCCGCCCGCACCCGCTAAGGCCCCTGGGGCCTATGACAGATGGGCCCCATGCCCATAACGTTTTATAAAAAAAAGGAATTAAAAATAAAAATAAAAAATAAAAAATGATTTAATAAAATTATTTATTAATTAATTAATTATCTAATGAATTAATTAAGTTAATTAATCCGGTTTAATTAATTTAATTAACTAGTTAGGTTAATTAAATAGTAATTAAATTAACTAATTTGTAATTAACCTAAACAGAGAATGACAGGTGGGTCCCACTGGACCCACATGTCAGGTTGACCAAGTCAACTCTGTTGATTGCTGACGTCAGCATGACCTCATGCTGACGTCATAAATCCATTTTTCGAATTAATTAAATAATTAATTAAATTTCAGAAATTAATAAAATCTTTAGAAAATCATATCTTTTAATCCGTAACTCGGATTAAAATATTTTTAACATGAAAGTTGCTCAGAACGACGAGACGAACCCGGATACGCAGCCCGTTCGTCCACCACACACCTCTAACATACCAAACACGCAACTTTCCCCCTCCGGTTCATCTGTCCGAAAACGCGAAACACCGGGAATACTTTCCCAGATGTTTCCCCCCTTCGTCGGTATCACCTACTACCGCGATTGGGCACACCTAGCATCGCTACTTGTCATGTCATGCATCGATATGCATTTGTTTGCATTGTATTCATTGTTTCTTCCCCCTCTTCTCTCCGGTAGACTACGAGACCGACGCTGCTGCTGCCCAGTTCGACTACGGAGTTGACGACCCCTCCTTCTTGCCAGAGCAACCAGGCAAGCTCCCCCCCTTGATCACCAGATATCGCCTACTCTTCTCTATACTGCTTGCATTAGAGTAGTGTAGCATGTTACTGCTTTCCGTTAATCCTATTCTGATGCATAGCCTGACATTGTTGCTACATCTGTTGATACCTTACCTGCAATCCTAAATACTTAGTATAGGATGCTAGTTTATCATTATTGGCCCTACATTCTTGTCGGTCTGCCTTGCTATACTATTGGGCCGTGATCACTCGGGAGGTGATCACGGGTATATACTATACATACATACATACTATACAGATGGTGACTAAAGTCGGGTCAGCTCGAAGAGTACCCGCGAGTGATTCACGGATTGGGGGCTGAAAGGACCTTTGTCCCGACGGCCCTCTGTGTGGATGTTTGTGGCGGAGCGACAGGGCAGGTTGAGACCGCCTAGGAGAGAGGTGGGCCTGGCCCTGCTCGGCGTTCGCGGATATTTAACATGCTTAACGAGATCTTGGTATTTGATCTGAGTTGGCTACGAGCCTATACGCACTAACCATCTACGTGGGAGTAGTTATGGGTATCCCGGTGTCGTGGTATCAGCCGAAGCACTTCAGACGTCAGCGACGAAGCGGCGGGCGCCGGATTGGACTGGAACGCCTGCTAGGCTAGGTGTGCTTCCGGCCGCCCTCGCAACGTGCAGGTGTGCTATGGGCGATGGGCCCAGACCCCTGTGCGCTTAGGTTAAGACCGGCGTGCTGGCCTCTCTGTTTTGCCTAGGTGGGGCTGCGATGTGTTGATCTTCCACGGCCGGGCATGACCCAGGAAAGTGTGTCCGGCCAAATGGGATCAAGCGTGCTGGGTAAGTTGGTGCACCCCTGCAGGGAAGTTAATCTATTCGAATAGCCATGATCTTCGGTAACAGGACGACTTGGAGTTGTACCTTGACCTTATGACAACTAGAACCGGATACTTAATAAAACACACCCTTCCAAGTTCCACAGACAACCCGGTGATCGCTTTTCCACAGGGCGACGAGGGGAGGATCGCCGGGTAGGATTATGCTATGCGATGCTACTGGAGATGCTACTTGGAGATGCTACTTGGGGGACTTCAATCTACTCTCTTCTACATGCTGCAAGACGGAGGCTGCCAGAAGCGTAGTCTTCGACAGGATTAGCTATCCCCCTCTTATTCTGGCATTCTGCAGTTCAGTCCACCGATATGGCCCTTTACACATATACCCATGCATATGTAGTGTAGCTCCTTGCTTGCGAGTACTTTGGATGAGTACTCACGGTTGCTTTTCTCCCTCTTTTCCCCTTTCCCTTCTACCTGGTTGTCGCAACCAGATGCTGGAGCCCTGGAGCCAGACGCCACCGTCGACGATGATTCCTACTACACTGGAGGTGTCTACTACTACTTGCAGCCCGCTGACGACGTCCAGGAGTAGTTAGGAGGATCCCAGGCAGGAGGCCTGCGCCTCTTTCGATCTGTATCCTAGTTTGTGCTAGCCATCTTATGGCAACTTGTTTAACTTATGTCTGTACTCAGATATTGTTGCTTCCGCTGACTTGTCTATGATCGAGCACTTGTATTCGAGCCCTCGAGGCCCCTGGCTTGTATTATGATGCTTGTATGACTTATTTTATTTGTAGAGTTGTGTTGTAATATCTTCCCGTGAGTCCCTGATCTTGATCGTACACTTTTGCGTGCATGATTAGTGTACAATTGAATCGGGGGCGTCACAAGTTGGTATCAGAGCCGACTGCCTGTAGGAATCCCCCTTCCACACTCTTTGGCCGAAGTCGAGTCTAGACATTACAAAAACTTTTACTAACTTGGCTGTGTGCCTTACGGGCCCACGTCGCCATCGGGTGGTACTAGGATCTTTTATTCCTCGACCTATACTCTGGGACTCTGACATCTCTTCTATTCGGGTTAAATGAATTTTACTAAATCTAACATTAGGATCTCGTTATCATTTTCACCCGGAGAGCCCCTTATTACTGATGATCGTCTGCTGCACCAGAAGACCCTGAAGTTACTCTCCGCTGTTAACCCGAGAACTTGTGTTCATCGCGTTTGCAATTCACCTTCCACCGCAAACCCTTATGGATAACTACTTGCATTTGTTATTCTTACATTCATCCCCAGTGGTCTTGTTATTACAAGATACCCTGAAAAACTCGTCGTGGTTTCGATAATCCCTTGAGCTTACTACCTTGTTGTTCTTGTCACTTGAATACCCCTAAGAATAATTTCTCGCACTTGTCGAGTATCTGCTCATCCCCAGTTGTTCATGTGTTTCACAAAAGTCTTCAAAATACTATTCGATCTTCCAAAAATCCTCTGGAGCCTTGGCTCTTGAAATTCTTGCTTGCTTGCATTATGGTTAATCCCATAAGTCTCGTAGTCTTATTGACATTCCTTGTCATTATCATTTTGAGTCCGTTGACTCAATATGTTTGCGAATACACGCAATCATCATTGATCCTTATAAATTACTTTTCCAGCTGAGCTGCCATTCTTTTTAACTGGAATTGGTTCTCGACCAATCCAATTGTCGTTGATTGTACCCTAAGGCTATTCAACTTAACCATCCCTAATCAGAGCATTGCTTCTGATCCCTTGATTTGGAAATCATAATTCCTTTGCATTTGACCATTGAGTTAGTCAGTTGTTTCTATAATCTGATCTCCTTGCATTCTTCTTCCTCTAGTTGAGTACCCATGCTCACGTCAGATCCCTTGTGGACCACCAGATCCTTTGTTGGATTTTATCTGACAATGCCCTTCATATTCAATAACCTTGTGAGCCTTTCCTCTGATACATAATGCCTTTGGTAAATTGTATCCTCTGCTTTCTCAACCATGCTTTGCCTTCAAGCTTGAGTTAATTACTTCTAAAGATTCTAGTATATGATTCTAAGATGCCTCGATGGGTTGAACCTATGCCTTCCTTAATATGTGTGAACTCGAAAGTTTTCACGACTCGTCTCTTCTGGTATTTTGCCAGATAAAATTTCAACACTACAACTTCATTGAACGCGAGAAGTGAATGAAAGGTTGTGCATTGGAGAAGTGGGAGTCCACCTTGAACTTTGTGTTCATGCCCATGGACACGATGTAGAACTTATCATGAAAGCTTCTCTTAAATTAAGTATTCCCTTGGTATAAGTTCATCTTATATCTGGGATCTGGCCTTTTACAATAGTGGTTCCGACCATGTTCTCCTTTAAATACCATTTTCGTTGCAAGTGTAAGCACTTGTCTTCTGTGGATCAATACCCCGGTCCAACCTCTACTTTGATCCGTCTTCGAGTATTACCCCCTGGTATCTCGAGATTATCATGTAACTGCATAACTTCTTATGAGTTCTTCATCAAGTGCTACCTTCCCACTGATTCCAATTTTTCGCGGGCTCTAAGTTATTAAACACTCAAAGACACCGATAACTGAACCAAGTCCGCACTACGGTTTAAAAAAACAGAAAAAAAACTCTTCAATAAGCTTCTATAAGTACGAGTTTGTACCCCATCACGCCATTCCTAGCCTGTTTGGCTATATCATTGTCGTGATGATTCTAACTGCCCTACCTGGTCCTTATTCTCGGAGCACCAAATTGTGACGATAGCTAATCTTACAATCGATCTTCCTCGTCATATCGTTTGTCCTTGGACAGCAAACTTGATTTCGAGTTTGTGTCGTACCCATGGTTCCAATGACTTTTGGCTTCATCATTTCTGTTGACTTGATGTCATCGCCGATAATTTACATCTTCTCGGAACCTCTCGACAAATGTGTCGTGATCATCATCAACATTCTGGGGTGTTCCAAGATATCTATCGAATTCTTGATGAGAAATACCATCCTTGCCCCTCGATGGTTTGTATTATCATCGGCAACGTTAATGCCCTCCCTCCAACACAAACCTGCTCATGTTTTGTGTATTACCTTGAGTTCCTTCCTACCCACTTGTGTTATGTTCTACTTTGGAATATTGCCATCTTTTATGTCAAGGATGTCGTGGGAATTTCACCACCTCTTAAGAATTCTTGGTATGGTGATACTTCTCACCATCATCATTCTTCCTTGGTCCCCGTGTTGTTTTTTTTTAACCAGCATACCAATAGATGCTGTTTGAGTTCTGTACTTCTAGCAACCCTATTGCTTTGAAGTTAACGATCGACAGTTCGTTCTTAGACCATTGATTATTGAATCATCCCTCTAACATTGATCTTGCTACCTAAGGTCATATTTCGGGCACACCTTTCAACTAATGATTGATGGTGTATGTTTCCCTAGAGCATACAACATTATATCATTTGAATTGACAAGTGTCATCTTCTTGTTCACATTATTGTGGAAATCCATCTTTTGAAAATCTCAATGAATTGTCGCTGAGTCGATCAGCCACCTCCTCACCTCTCCTTGGTTTAATGATGAACTATTGTTTCAGGAACCCGCTCCCATAGTTCATTTCCCGAGAATCTTGCAATGCCATTTCAACGATTTGTGTTGCGCCCTTTCTTCTCGGACATCCCGAGTCTGAGGTATCATGACACCAATTGGATCTGAAACTCGATCAGATATGATGGTTGGGACAACTTTCCAGGAGTTATGTTGTTGGTCCTTTGATGACCCGGTAATATGATGTCATGCCTAGCACCCCCCCTGGCTGGAGGACCTATCATTATAATTTCTTTTGCAAGGATAACCATTCCTCCTGGAGGAAATTGTAGGACTTATTTTATAAGTTACTCCTGATGGATCATTGGTGTATCCGAAGTCTGGCCCTTGATTGAAACACCATATCATTGCTACCTGAAGCATGTCTGTGGTACTCCGTTCATCACCAAGAACATTTGAAGCACAATGCTAAATTCTCTTTATCAATTATCCAAACACCGTTGTATGGGTAATGTCATGAAATTTTCCTCCCCTTGCCTAAATGGTTTTCTACCTTCCATCCTGTCATGGACATCATCTGCTTGTCCTTGGGAAGGATATACCCCTGGAATATGTGTTTAAACACATTTTTTTCCTTTCCATTGATCTGGTTAAATCTGATAATCATATCTTCCTTTCCATTGTTTGGTTTAACTTTTCTTGTGATCTATGAGATCTAAGCAGTAATATTCTCCTGCTTTTGTAAACACCTCGGTGTATAATTCTGTCAGAAGGACCCTGTTATTTTGGTGATGACATTCCGGTAACCACCGAGGGACGGGAACTTTGCCTAATGGTCCGCCTCGTTCAACGAGAAGGAAAATGGTTCTCTTCGTCCCTCGCCCTTAGTACCGACATTGTTGCCGACATAATTGATAGGCTACCCTCTGACATGTCTTGTTATCATGACTGTGCAAAATATCACCGCCCTTTCTACTTTTTAACCCACATGGTGGGCCCATAACCCACAGTTCCACAGGATCGAAACCTGACTCTCCTGTACACCCTGTTGTCAAAGTTATTCCTCACGCTTGACTTTGTAAGTAATCCATGGGCCACCTGCCTAGTGATCTATTCTGGTATCTGATGCAATGCTTGTTCACGTTGCTCTAAACCCCTTCAACACTTCGTTTCAAGCAACGAACGATGGCCTATGCGATTGAAACTTCTATTTTGCACCTTCTTACTTTGCTCTCGATATCTTCTTAAGTTTCAACTTGGGAGATACTTATGCTTCTTCCCCTGAGTTAACTGTCCGATGCTCAATTTTATCAGGATCCGTCCATAGAGTTTTTCCCCTCTTATCCTTTCATAAGTACGGTGAAGATCCTGAAGGAAGGACGACCACTTCATCGTGATGCATTGATGCATAGGAATGAAGACATCAACGCTATGGATCGACCTCTTCGAGATGAGCTACCAAGACTGAGAAAATTCGTTAGAATTTTGTAACCAAACCTTTCCCCCTTAGACCCCCTCTTAAATCTCGGGACGAGATTTCTTATAGTGGAGGAGAATTGTGACGCCCGGATAATTAGACTACAGTAATCCCAAGCTAATGATGCCACGTCACCTCCGTTACTGTTGTTAATCTCCCGATGACTCAATCCCGTTCGAATTCAAATTTTGAAATAAAAACAAACAACAAACATTTTCAAACAATAAAGCTAAAATGTTCGGGTTGTGCCAAATATTGCATAGGTAATTATGGCGAAGGAACCACACTATTATAAAATGCTTAAAAACTATGAGATGAATAAAACAGTAGTAAAAACTATTATTTAAATACTTTAAATATTAAATAATTACAAAACTATTTTATTTTGGGTTAACAAATTTATGAGGCGGTGGCATAATTAGTAAACATCAATTTAGGTGCCACTTTGGTATTTTGTTATCAATAGAATAAATAGCAACTAAAAGTAATAAAATAAATAAAAGAAAGAAAATACAAAAGGAGGAAACAAAAGAAAAGGGAAAGAAAAGCAAGCACCCCCCCGGGCCAGCCGACCCAACTGGCCGGCCCATTCGGCCACCGGCCCAACTGGGCCATGGCCCAGTCGGCCGCCCCCTGGCCTATAGGCCACCCCACACCTCAGAAACCCTAGCCCCCCCGATTCCCCACGCCCCACTCGCCCCACCCCGCTCGCCCCCCTCGCTCCCCCCCCCGATCTGGATCGGGGGAAAAGGCGCCCTGCCACCGCCCGGAACCCCCGCCGGAGCCGCCCCGCCGCCCTGCCGTCGTTGGTGCCACCTGCACCGCCTCGTCGCCTCGCCTCATCCCCGCCAGCCTCCCCAGGCCTCGTCGACGCTTGTCGTCCCCGCCGGCAACCTCCCCCGACGCCGCCCGGATCAATCTTCGCCGCCGAACAGGACTACCTCGTCGGACTGCCTCCCCGATGCCGTCGTCTCCGTCCTCCGCCCCAAGCCCCGCTGCCCCAGACCCTACTCCCCCTGTGAGGCCCTCTCCTCCTCTCTCCCTCGCGTGCACGCGCTCACGCACCGGCGCCCCGCGCGCGCCCACTAGGGTCGTGCCCCGCACGCGCCCATCCCGCATCGGCGCCCCTGGCGCCCGCACAGCTCCGTCCCTGCTCCCTCGCCTCCGTCGCCCCCTGTTCCCCCGCAAGTGCGCCTCCCGTCCTCTGAACTTGGCCGTGCCCCCCTCCCGCGGCTCCCTCCGCCGCGCCGGAGCCCCAGCGGTGGCCGCTGGTTGATCCCGTGCCTACTCCCGTTGTCCACGGGCGAGGCCACCAGACGGGCGCCCGCCGCCCGCACCCGCTAAGGCCCTTGGGGCCTATGACAAATGGGCCCCATGCCCATAACGTTTTATAAAAAAAAAGGAATTAAAAATAAAAATAATAAATAAAAAAATGATTTAATAAAATTAATTATGAATTAATTAATTATCTAATGAATTAATTAAGTTAATTAATCCGGTTTAATTAATATAATTAACTAGTTAGGTTAATTAAATAGTAATTAAATTAACTAATCTGTAATTAACCTAAACAGAGAATGATAGGCGGGTCCCACTGGACCCACATGTCAGGTTGACCAAGTCAACTCTGTTGATTGCTGACGTCAGCATGACATCATGCTGACGTCATAAATCCATTTTTCGAATTAATTAAATAATTAATTAAATTTCAGAAATTAATAAAATCTTTAGAAAATCATATCTTTTAATCCGTAACTCGGATTAAAATATTTTTAACATGAAAGTTGCTCAGAACGACGAGACGAACCCGGATACGCAGCCCGTTCGTCCACCACACACCTCTAACATACCAAACACGCAACTTTCCCCCTCCGGTTCATCTGTCCGAAAACGCGAAACACCGGGAATACTTTCCCGGATGTTTCCCCCCTTTGTCGGTATCACCTACTACCGCGATTGGGCACACCTAGCATCGCTACTTGTCATGTCATGCATCGATATGCATTTGTTTGCATTGTATTCATTGTTTCTTCCCCCTCTTCTCTCCGGTAGACTATGAGACCGACGCTGCTGCTGCCCAGTTCGACTACGGAGTTGACGACCCCTCCTTCTTGCCAGAGCAACCAGGCAAGCCCCCACCCCTTGATCACCAGATATCGCCTACTCTTCTCTATACTACTTGCATTAGAGTAGTGTAGCATGTTACTGCTTTCCGTTAATCCTATTCTGATGCATAGCCTGACATTGTTGCTACATCTGTTGATACCTTACCTGCAATCCTAAATACTTAGTATAGGATGCTAGTTTATCATTATTGGCCCTACATTCTTATCGGTATGCCTTGCTATACTATTGGGCCATGATCACTCGGGAGGTGATCACGGGTATATACTATACATACATACATACTATACAGATGGTGACTAAAGTCGGGTCAGCTCGAAGAGTACCCGCGAGTGATTCACGGATTGGGGGCTGAAAGGACCTTTGTCCCGACGGCCCTCTATGTGGATCTTTGTGGCGGAGCGACAGGGCAGGTTGAGACCGCCTAGGAGAGAGGTGGGCCTGGCCATGTTCGGCGTTCGTGGATATTTAACACGCTTAACGAGATCTTGGTATTTGATCTGAGTTGGCTACGAGCCTATACGCACTAACCATCTACGTGGGAGTAGTTATGGGTATCCCGGCGTCGTGGTATCAGCCGAAGCACTTCAGACGTCAGCGACGGAGCGGCGCGCGCCGGATTGGACTGGAACGCCTGCTAGGCTAGGTCTGCTTCCGGCCGCCCTCGCAACATGCAGGTGTGCTATGGGCGATGGGCCCAGACCCCTGTGCGCTTAGGTTTAGACCGGCGTGCTGGCCTCTCTGTTTTACCTAGGTGGGGCTGCGACGTGTTGATCTTCCGCGGCCGGGCATGACCCAGGAAAGTGTGTCCGTCCAAATGGGATCAAGCGTGCTGGGTAAGTTGGTGCACCCCTGCAGGGAAGTTAATCTATTCGAATAGCCGTGATCTTCGGTAACAGGACGACTTGGAGTTGTACCTTGACCTTATGACAACTAGAACCGGATACTTAATAAAACACACCCTTCCAAGTTCCACAGACAACCCGGTGATCGCTTTTCCACAGGGCGACAAGGGGAGGATCGCCGGGTAGGATTATGCTATGCGATGCTACTGGAGATGCTACTTGGAGATGCTACTTGGAGATGCTACTTGGGGGACTTCAATCTACTCTCTTCTACATGCTGCAAGACGGAGGCTGCCAGAAGCGTAGTCTTCGACAGGATTAGCTATCCCCCTCTTATTCTGGCATTCTGCAGTTCAGTCCACCGATATGGCCCTTTACACATATACCCATGCATATGTAGTGTAGCTCCTTGCTTGCGAGTACTTTGGATGAGTACTCACGGTTGCTTTTCTCCCTCTTTTCCCCTTTCCCTTCTACCTGGTTGTCGCAACCAGATGCTGGAGCCCTGGAGCCAGACGCCACCGTCGACGATGATTCCTACTACACTGGAGGTGTCTACTACTACTTGCAGCCCGCTGACGACGTCCAGGAGTAGTTAGGAGGATCCCAGGCAGGAGGCCTGCGCCTCTTTCGATCTGTATCCCAGTTTGTGCTAGCCATCTTATGGCAACTTGTTTAACTTATGTCTGTACTCAGATATTGTTGCTTCCGCTGACTTGTCTATGATCGAGCACTTGTATTCGAGCCCTCGAGGCCCCTGGCTTGTATTATGATGCTTCTATGACTTATTTTATTTGTAGAGTTGTGTTGTAATATCTTCCCGTGAGTCCCTGATCTTGATCGTACACTTTTGTGTGCATGATTAGTGTACAATTGAATCGGGGGCGTCACACAACTACATCAAGGTGTTCTGCTGCTGGATCAACTGGGTGAGCTCCGGCGGAAAGGCAAATCCGGGGTCACGTCTCGGAGGCATCTGAGGGTTTAGAAAAGATGAGGTATAAGAATAGAGGGGGTCTAAAGGGAAAACACTACCCATATGCACATGAGGCAAAAGCACACAATTCACTTCAATCAATCAAACAAAGGCATACAATCGATCTAACTATCACAAAGTGCTCGGACTACTATTTTTACATGGTGGACTACTACTACTGACGAGGTGGTCTACTAGAAATATTCTACGGTTGTAGACTCCATGATATCTGCTCCTGCTTCATCAACATAGTCATCATCACTACTATCTTGTTTCGAGTCGGTGCCGTCAATGATGATGTAGTCCTCCGGGCTAATCTCCTTGGATTCTTCATCTTCATCTACTGGTGTCGGGCCTCCCATAAATATTCCAATCTTCTTGATTAGATCGTCATTCTTTTCCACCAATACTTCAATTTCTTCTTCATAACCTTCGCGTGTAGCCTTGAGTTCTTCCTCTAGTTCCTTGATTCTAGTCTTAGCTTTCTTTAGATCTATCATGTCGGTGCACATCTGATTCTCCTGGCGTCGAATGTGCTGGCTTAACTCCTGAATAAAAGCTGCAATTGATCTATCTTTCCTGGTGCTGATCATCTCCCAGTGTTCATCTCGGCGCCCACAAATCTGGTAGATACTATCCTTAAGATCCTTGCGGTAGACTTCTCCAATGCGTCCCATGGCGATGTGAGCTGCCATACTCTTGCCTAGACTCCAAGTTGGTGCATCAAAAGAAAACTCTATGGGCTCAGTGACTGGCATGAACATCCTTCCTGGAACTTGAATTTGAATCATCCAGCGCTCTTCTTCAGGTAAAGTGGCATTGTAGGTTCCCGTGAAGCTAGGTATTCCTATGTTCGGGTATCTAGTGACTTCCTTCAAGTGGCGTCCAAAGGGTGTATCTTCATCTGGTTGTGTGAACTTGTTCCTTGCATCCGCCATCCTAAAGAGTAGAAAAGATGAGAAGTCAGAAGAGAGGAGAGTAATCTAGTGATCTAGGTCTTTAGCTTAGTGGTCGTGTCCTACAGTCAGCGTGTGCTCTGATACCATCTCTGTAGCGACCAGACCTCAAACAGTCTGATCTCTGTGCTCCGGTGTCATCCCTGGATCAGTAATGCTGACACCACACAGTACTCGGAGGATTTATAGCAGAGTAGCAATCACACACTTATTATATCAAGTGTCTCAAAAGAGAACTTATTACAATAAATATGGCTTAAGGCCATCTAGTGTCGAAAACAGCGGAAGGCTTGGAAGATAAGTGAGTCCATCAACTCCAACGGCATCACTGAGTATAGAACCACGACCTAAAGACTCCTTAATCGTCGTCTGAAAAGTCTGCAACATTAATGTTGCAGCCCGAAAACGGGTCAGCACATGGAATATGCTCGCAAGATAACACATAGAGAGTAATGGAATGCAACAACTATACTATATGCATATTTGGCTGGTGGAAAGCTCTATGGTTACTGTTTTTGCGTAAAGCCAATTTTTCCCTACTTCAAAGGAATAAGATTAATTACTATCATGGTGGTTGTGAAACATTGAGAATGGTTGACAGCATTCTCAATCCCAATTAAATATCATCATTAAAACCCATCAAAATTAGTTTAGAGTAACATGTTGAGATTCACATAAAAATCCAAGTACCAGATACTCAAGATCGTCCATAACCGGGGACACGGCTAATCATGATTAGTTTATTACACTCTGCAGAGGTTTGTGCACTTTTCCTCACAAGACTCGATCGCCTTCGTTTGGTTTCTCGCACTACAGGGTGTTTGAGAAGACGGATGACCGAGACATAGTCTTTCAGAAGCGCTAACACCTTACGATCGGGTAGACCGTACCACCTACAACCCCTACATCTGCTAGTCTACCACTGTAAGAGTTCGCACAACTTAGTCAACTATGCCAGAGCCCATAATGGCTTGTGGCTGCACACGGAAGTTTCTAGTATGAATAATCTCATGATCTCTTTGGGCCTGGGTGGCGGTCCAATAAAAACAGGCAAATCCTGGGAACTCCAGGTGCCTCAATCCACCCAGATGTGTGTTAGGTTGCCACCTTAGATAAACCATTAATTATCAATCTCACATCTGTCATGGATATCACTCACCCAATCCACGTCTACTAGCATAGCATGGCATAATAAGCAAATGTAGAAGTAACTCCCAAAGGTTTGATAATAAACAGGTAATAGGTACTACCTCATCTACTTCCCATCCCATAATTTAATTAGATCCTAATCAATGCAATGTGTGAGGATTGATCTAATGCAATAAAACTGGGTTGTAGAAAAGGTATGATCAAAGTGTTACTTGCCTTGCTGATGATCCGCGAAACCTAGAGATTCAACGTAACAGGCGGCGCACTCCGGGTATTCTATCGCAGACAAACAACAAGCATACAATAAGTACTCATCTAATGCACAGGTAAAACTCAAATAGAAGATCTAACCAAAAAGTTCAACTTAAGAACTCCGGTTGGCAAAAAGAATCAAATCGAACGAAGCAAAAGAAATCAAACGGCGAAAGAAAACAACTCCGTTCTAGCAATCTGGAAATCAAACGGCGACGGCGGCGGCGGGCGGCGGCGGCGACGGCGGCTGGGGCGGCGGCGGCTAGGGTTTGGGGCTGGTGGCTGGGCTCCTCCTCTCGGGCTCCGGCGCCTTATAAAGGCCCCCGGCCAGCGGTGTCCTGGCCGGTTACGGCCCGTAGTCGGTTTGCGTTTTTTTTATATAAATCCGCTCGGAAAAAAATAAAAAGAAATACTAAACGGACTCCAAAAATCACGAAATAAATTTTGTCGGGTTCCTAAAATCAAGCCTGATAAAGTGAACATTTATCTGGGCCCAAACTACAACTTTGAAAAACGCGCATTTTTCCTAAATTCAAATAAAAATACCGAAAAACTCCGAAATAAAACTTATTTGATTTTTTATTAAATCTTCAATATTTCTATATTTTGGGAAAGTCATTTTATTCCCTCTCTCATTTTTTTGTAATAGAAATAATTGAGGATAAAATAAATAAAATCAAATGATCCTGTTTACATAATTTGAGGAAACTCAAATATGTAAATAACGAAATCCCCAACTCTCTCCGTGGGTCCTTGAGTTGCGTAGGATTTTCTAGGATCAAAACCAAAAGCAAAATAAAATATGATATGCATGATGACCTAATGTATAACATTCCAAATTGAAAATTTGGGATGTTTGGACAAAAGATTGGTTTTCTACATCTGTCCAATGATATGGAACACCTTTCTTCAAGAGATTTGGCAGTGGTTTGCTCGGCATCCCATAATGTGAAATAAACTTTCTGTAATAGCCAGCTAACCCCAAAAATCCCCTGACTTCCTTAGCAGAAACTGGAACTGGCCATTCTTGAATAGTAGAGATCTTAGCAGGATCTGTAGCTACTCCTTCTCCACTGATGACATGCCTCAGATAACTATTTTTTGTCTGAGCAAAAGCACACTTGGAGAGTTTCACATGCCACTTGTGTTTTTCCAACAAAGCTAACACTTGAGCCAGGTGTTCCAAATGCTGAGCATAAGTTTTACTGAAGATGAGGATATCATCAAAGAAGACCACTGCACAAACTCTCAACACAGGTGATAGAGTGTCACACATTGCAAAATTGAAAGTGTTGGGTCCACCAGTCAGGCCCATTGAGATCACCAAAAACTCATAATGCCCAGTATGAGTCTGAAAAGTAGTTTTATACTCTTCTCCGTGGGCAGCCTTATCTGGTGTAATCCAGCTCTCAAATCCAGTTTAGAAAACCAACAAGATCCTGCCAACTCATCCAATAACTCATCAATGACTGGAATAGTGAATTTACTTTTAACTGTAGCATTTAGATGTCTAAAATCAATGACAGGCCTCGATGTCTTGTCCTTCTTTTGCACCAAAATCATGGGTGAAGAAAAGGACTGTTGTTGTGCCTAATAATTCCAGAAGTCAACATCTCCTGAACTTGTTTTTCCAACTCATCTTTTAACACAGGAGCCAGTCTATAAGGTCTGATTGAAAAGGGCTGAGCTCCAGGAATTATGGAATATTATGCGTTGGGGAGCGTAGTAATTTCAAAAATTTCCTACACACACGCAAGATCATGGTGATGTATAGCAACGAGAGGGGAGAGTGTTGTCTACGTACCCTCGTAGACCGGCAACAGAAGCGCTGACACAATGTAGAGGAAGTAGTCGTACGTCTTCCCGATCCGACCGATCCAAGTACCAAACGTATGGCACCTCCGAGTTCTGCACACGTTCAACTCGGTGACGTCCCTCGAGCTCTGATCCAGCAAATTGTTGAGGGAGAGTTTCGTCAGCATTACGGCGTGATGACGGTGATGATGTTCTACCGACGCAGGGCTTCGCCTAAGCACCGCTATGATATGATCGAGGTGGAATATGGTGGAAGGGGGCACCGCACATGGCTAAGGAACGATCACGAAGATCAACTTGTGTGTCATGGGGTGCCCCCTTGCCCCCGTATATAAAGGAGGGAGAGGGGGAGGTGTGGCCGGCCCAAGGGGTGCGCCTGGAGGAGTCCTACTCAGGACTCCCCCCTCTTGCCTTGCTGGAAAAGGAAGGGGGAAGGGAGAAAGAGGAAAGGGGGCGCCGCCCCCCCCCCCCTTCCTTGTCCTATTCGGACTAGGGGGGAGGGGGCGCGCGGCCTGCCCTGGCCGGCCCTCCTCTTCTCCCTTAGGGCCCATGTAGGCCCAATAACCCCCGAGGGGGTTCCGATAACCCCCCGGTACTCCGGTAAAATCCCGATTTCACCCAGAATGTTTCCGATATCCAAATATAGGTTTCCAATATATCAATCTTTGTGTCTCGACCATTTCGAGACTCCTCGTCATGTCCGTGATCACATATGGGACACATAACAACCTTTGGTACATCAAAACACAAAAACCCTAATTATGATCGTCACCGAACTTTAAGCGTGCGGACCCTACGGGTTCGAGAACTATGTAGACATGACCGAGACACGTCTCCGGTCAATAACCAATAGCGGAACTTGGATGCTCATATTGTCTCCTACATATTCTACGAAGACCTTTATCGGTCAGACCGCATAACAATATACGTTGTTCCCTTTGTCATCGGTATGTTACTTGCCCGAGATTCGATCGTCGGTATCTCAATACCTAGTTCAATCTCGTTACCGTCAAGTCTCTTTACTTGTTCCATAATACATCATCCCGCAACTAACTTATTAGTTGCAATGCTTGCAAGGCTTGAGTGATGTGCATTACCGAGAGGGCCCAGAGATACCTCTCCGACAATCGGAGTGACAAATCCTAATCTCGAAATACGCCAACCAAACAAATACCTTCGGAGACACCTGTAGAGCACCTTTATAATCACCCAGTTACGTTGTGACGTTTGGTAGCACACAAAGTGTTCCTCCGGTAAACGGGAGTTGCATAATCTCATAGTCATAGGAACATATATAAGTTATGAAGAAAGCAATAGCAACAAACTAAACGATCAAGTGCTAAGCTAATGGAATGGGTCAAGTCAATCACATCATTCTCCTAATGATGTGATCCCGTTAACCAAATGACAACTCATGTCTATGGTTAGGAAACATAACCATCTTTGATCAACGAGCTAGTCAAGTAGATGCATACTAGTGACATTCTGTTTGTCTATGTATTCACACATGTATTATGTTTCCGGTTAATACAATTCTAGCATGAATAATAAACATTTATCATGACATAAGGAAATAAATAATAACTTTATCATTGCCTCTAGGGCATATTTCCTTCAGTCTCCCACTTGCACTAGAGTCAATAATCTAGTTCACATCGCCATGTGAGTTAATACCAATAGTTCACATCACCATGTGATTAACACCCATAGTTCACATCGACATGTGACCAACACCCAAAGGGTTTACTAGAGTCAATAATCTAGTTCACACCCAAATGGTACTAAGGTGTGATCATGTTTTGCTTGTGAGAGAACTTTAGTCAACGGGTCTGCCACATTCAGATCCGTAAGTATTTTGCAAATTTCTATGTCAACAATGCTATGCACAGAGCTACTCTAGCTAATTGCTCCCACTTTAATATGTATCCAGATTGAGATTTAGAGTCATCTGGATCAGTGTCAAAATTTGCATCGGCGTAACCCTTTACGACGAACCTTTTTGTCACCTCCATAATCGAGAAACACATCCTTATTCCACTAAGGATAATTTTGACCGCTATCCAGTGATCTACTCCTAGATCACTATTTTACTCCCTTGCCAAAAACAGTGTAGGGTATACAATAGATCTGGTACACAGCATGGCATATTTTATAGAACCTATGGCCAAGGCATAGGGAATGAGTTTCATTCTCTTTCTATCTTCTGCCGTGGTCGGGCTTTGAGTCTTACTCGGTTTCACACCTTGTAACACAGGCAAGAACTCTTTCTTTGACTGTTCCATTTTGAACTACTTCAAAATCTTGTCAAGGTATGTACTCATTGAAAAACTTATCAAGCGTCTTGATCTATCTATAGATCTTGATGCTCAATATGTATGTAGCTTCACCGAGGTCTTTCTTTGAAAAACTCCTTTCAAACACTCCTTTATGCTTTGCAGAATAATTCTACATTATCTCCGATCAACAATATGTCATTCACATATACTTATCAGAAATGATGTAGTGCTCCCACTCACTTTCTTGTAAATACAGGCTTCACCGCAAGTCTGTATAAAACTATATGCTTTGATCAACTTATCAAAGCGTATATTCCAACTCCGAGATGCTTGCACCAGTCCATAGATGGATCGCTGGAGCTTGCATATTTTGTTAGCACCTTTAGGATTGACAAAACCTTCTGGTTGCATCATATACAACTATTCTTTAATAAATCCATTAAGGAATGCAGTTTTGTTTATCCATTTGCCAGATTTCATAAAATGTGGCAATTGCTAACATGATTCGGACAGACTTAAGCATAGATACGAGTGAGAAACTCTCATCATAGTCAACACCTTGAACTTGTCAAAAACCTTTTGCGACAATTCTATCTTTGTAGATAGTAACACTACTATCAACGTCCTTCTTCCTCTTGAAGATCCATTTAATCTCAATGGCTCGCCGATCTTTGGGTAGGTCAATCAAAGTCCATACTTTGTTCTCATACATGGATCTCATCTCAGATTTCATGGCCTCAAGCCATTTCACGGAATCTGGGTTCATCATCGCTTCCTCATAGTTCCTAGGCTCGTCATGGTCAAGTAACATGACCTCCAGAACAGGATTACCGTACCACTCTGGTGCGGATCTCACTCTGGTTTACCTACGAGGTTCGATAGTAACTTGATCTGAAGTTACATGATCATCATCATTAGCTTCCTCACTAATTGGTGTAGTAGTCACAGGAATAGATTTTTGTGATGAACTACTTTCCAATAAGGGAGCAGGTACAATTACCTCATCAAGTTCTACTTTCCTCCCACTCACTTCTTTCGAGAGAAACTCCTTCTCAAGAAAGGATCCATTCAAAGCAACGAATATCTTGCCTTCGGATCTGTGATAGAAGGTGTACCCAAAATTTTCTTTTGGGTATCCTATGAAGACGCACTTCTCCGATTTGGGTTTGAGCTTATCAGGTTGAAACTTTTTCACATAAGCATTGCAACCTCAAACTTTAAGAAAAGGCAGCTTAGGTTTCTTGCCAAACCATAGTTCATATGGTGTCGTCTCAACGGATTTAGACGGTGACATATTTAACGTGAATGCAGCTGTCCCTAATGCATAACCCCAAAACGATAATGGTAGATCGGTAAGAGACATCATAGATCGCACCATATCTAATAAAGTACGGTTATGACGTTCGGACACACCATTACACTGTGGTGTTCCAGGTGGCGTGAGTAGTGAAACTATTTCACATTGTTTTTAACTGAAGGCTAAACTCGTAACTCAAATATTTTACTTCTGTGATCATATCATAGAAACTTTTATTTTTGTTACGATGATTCTCCACTTCACTCTGAAATTCTTTGAACTTTTCAAATGTTTCAGACTTGTGTTTCATCAAGTAGATATACTCATATCTGCTCAAATCATCTGTGAAGATCAGAAAATAATGATACCTGCCGCGAGCCTCAATATTCATCGGACCACATACATCAGTATGTATGATTTCCAACAAATATGTTGCTCGCTCCATTGTTCCGGAGAACGGAGTCTTAGTCATCTTGCCCATGAGGCATGGTTCGCAAACATCAACTGGTTCATAATCAAGTGATTCCAAAAGCCCATCAGCATGGATTTTCTTCATGCGCTTTACACCAATATGACCTAAACGGCAGTGCCACAAATAAGTTGCACTATCATTATTAACTTTGCATCTTTTGGTTTCAATATTATGAATATGTGTATCACTAAGATCGAGATCCAACAAACCATTTTCATTGGGTGTGTAACCATATAAGGTTTTATTCATGTAAACAGAACAACAATTTATTCTCTTACTTAAATGAATAACATGATCAAATCATATTCATGCTCAACGCAAACACCAAATAACACTTATTTAGGTTCAACACTAATCCCAAAAGTATAGGGAGTGTGTGATGATGATCATATCAATCTTGGAACCACTTCCAACACACATCGTCACTTCACCCTTAACTAGTCTATGTCCATTCTGCAACTCCCGTTTCGAGTTACTACTCTTAGCAACTGAACCAGTATCAAATACCGAGGGGTTGCTACGAACACTAGTAAAATACACATCAATAATCTGTATATCAAATATACCTTTGTTCACTTTGTCATCCTTCTTATCCGCCAAATACTTGGGGTAGTTCCGCTTCTAGTGACCAGTCCCTTTGCAGTAGAAGCACTTAGTCTTAGGCTTAGGACCAGACTTGGGCTTCTTCACTTGAGCAGCAACTTGCTTGTCGTTCTTCTTGAAGTTCCCCTTCTTCCCTTTGCCCTTTTCTTGAAACTAGTGGTCTTGTCTACCATCAACACTTGATATTTTTCTTGATTTCGACCTTTGTCGATTTTAGCATTACGAAGAGCTTGGGAATCGTTTCCGTTATCCCTTGCATATCATAGTTCATCACGAAGTTCTACTAACTTGGTGATGGTGACTAGAGAATTCTGTCAATCACTATTTTATCTGGAAGATTAACTTCCACTTGATTCAAGCGATTGTAGTACCCAGACAATCTGAGCACATGCTCACTTCTTGAGCTATTCTCCTCCATCTTTTAGCTATAGAACTTGTTGGAGACTTCATATCTCTCAACTCGGGTATTTGCTTGAAATATTAACTTCAACTCCTGGAACATCTCATATGGTCCATGACATTCAAAACGTCTTTGAAGTCCCGATTCTAAGCCGTTTAAGCATGGTGCACTAAACTATCAAGTAGTCATCATATTGATCTAGCCAAATGTTCATAACATCTGCATCTGCTCCTGCAATAGGTTTGTCACCTAGCGGTGCATCAAAGACATAATTCTTCTGTGCAGCAATGAGGATAAACCTCAGATCACGGATCCAATCCGCATCATTGCTACTAACATCTTTCAACTTAGTTTTCTCTAGGAACATATCAAAAATAAAACAGGGGAGCTAAACGCGAGCTATTGATCTACAACATAGATATGCTAATACTACCAGGACTAAGTTCATGATAAATTAAGTTCAATTAATCATATTACTTAATAACTCCCACTTAGAAAGATATCCCTCTAATCTTCTAAGTGATCACGTGATCCAAATCAACTAAACCATGTCCGATCATCATGTGAGATGGAGTAGTATCAATGGTGAACATCAATATGCTGATCATATCTACTATATGATTCACGCTCGACCTTTCGGTCTCCGTGTTCCGAGGCCATATCTGTTATATGCTAGGCTTGTCAAGTTTAACCTGAGTATTCCGCGTGTGCAACTGTTTTGCACCCGTTGTATTTGAACGTAGAGCCTATCACACCCGATCATCACGTGGTGTCTCAGCATGAAGAACTTTCGCAATGGTGCATACTTAGGGAGAACACTTATACTTTGATAATTTAGTGAGGGATCATCTTATAATGCTACCGTCAATCAAAGCAAGATAAGATGCATAAAAGATAAACATCACATGCAATCAATATAAGTGATATGATATGGCCATCATCATCTTGTACTTGTGATCTCCATATCCGAAGTACCGTCATGATCACCATCGTCACCGGCGTGACACCTTGATCTCCATCGTAGCATCATTGTCGTCTCGCCAATCTTATGCTTCCACGACTATCGCTACCGCTTAGTGATAAAGTAAAGCATTACAACGTGATTGTATTGCATACAATAAAGCGACAACCATATGGCTCCTGCCAGTTGCCGATAACTCAGTTACAAAACATGATCATCTCATACAATAAAATTTAGCATCATGTCTTGACCATATCACATCACAACATGCCCTGCAAAAACAAGTTAGACGTCCTCTACTTTGTTGTTGCAATTTTACGTGGCTGCTACGGGCTTAGCAAGAACCTTCTTACCTACGCATCAAAACCACAACGATAGTTTGTCAATTTGGTGGTGTTTTAACCTTTGTAAGGACCAGGCGTAGCCACACTTGGTTCAACTAAAGTTGGAGAAACTGACACCCGCCAGCCACCTGTGTGCAAAGCACGTCGGTAGAACCAGTCTCGCGTAAGCGTACGCGTAATGTCGGTCCGGGCCGCTTCATCCAACAATACCGCCGAACCAAAGTATGACATGCTGGTAAGCAGTATGACTTATATCGCCCACAACTCACTTGTGTTCTACTCGTGCATAACATCAACGCATAAAACCTAGGCTCGGATGCCACTGTTGGGGAACGTAGTAATTTCAAAAATTTCCTACGCACACGCAAGATCATGGTGATGCATAGCAACGAGAGGGGAGAGTCTTGTCTACGTACCCTCGTAGACCGGCAACGGAAGCGCTGACACAAAGTAGAGGAAGTAGTCGTACGTCTTCCTGATCCGACTGATCCAAGTACCGAACGTACGGCACCTCCGAGTTCTGCACACGTTCAACTCGGTGACGTCCCTCGAGCTCTGATCCAGCAAAGTGTTGAGGGAGAGTTTCGTCAGCATGACGGCGTGATGACGGTGATGATGTTCTACCGACGCAGGGCTTCGCCTAAGCACCGCTACGATATGACCGAGGTTGAATATGGTGGAAGGGGGCACCGCACACGGCTAAGGAACGATCACGAAGATCAACTTGTGTGTCATGGGATGCCCCCTTGCCCCCGTATATAAAGGAGGGAGAGGGGGAGGTGCGGCCGGCCCAAGGGGTGCGCCTGGAGGAGTCCTACTCCCACCGGGAGTAGGACTCCCCCCTCTTGCCTTGTTGGAAAAGGAAGGGGGAAGGGAGAAAGAGGAAAGGGGGGCGCCCCTTCCCCCTTCCTTGTCCTATTCGGACTAGGGGAGGGGGCGCGCGGCCTGCCCTGGCCGGCCCTCCTCTTCTCCCTTAGGGCCCATGTAGGCCCAATAACCCTCGGGGGGGGGGGGTTCCGGTAACCCCCCGGTACTCCGGTAAAATCCCGATTTCACCCGGAACGTTTCCGATATCCAAATATAGGCTTCCAATATATCAATCTTTATGTCTCGACCATTTCGAGACTCCTCGTCATGTCCGTGATCACATCCGGGCACCGAACAACCTTCGGTACATCAAAACGCAAAAACCCTAATTACGATCGTCACCGAACTTTAAGCGTGCGGACCCTACGGGTTCGAGAACTATGTAGACATGACCGAGACACGTCTCCGGTCAATAACCAATAGTGGAACCTGGATGCTCATATTGGCTCCTACATATTCTACAAAGATTTTTATCGGTCAGACCGCATAACAATATACGTTGTTCCCTTTGTCATCGGTATGTTACTTGCCCAAGATTTGATCGTCGATATCTCAATACCTAGTTCAATCTTGTTACCGTCAAGTCTCTTTACTCGTTCCGTAATACATCATCCCGCAACTAACTTATTAGTTGCAATGCTTGCAAGGCTTGAGTGATGTGCATTACCGAGAGGGCCCAGGGATACCTCTCCGACAATCGGAGTGACAAATCCTAATATCGAAATACGCCAACCCAACAAATACCTTCAAAGACACCTGTAGAGCACCTTTATAATCACCCAGTTACGTTGTGATGTTTGGTAGCACACAAAGTGTTCCTCCGGTAAACTGGAGTTGCATAATCTCATAGTCATAGGAACATATATAAGTTATGAAGAAAGCAATAGCAACAAACTAAACGAAGTGCTAAGCTAATGGAATGGGTCAAGTCAATCACATCATTCTCCTAATGATGTGATCTCGTTAACCAAATGACAACTCATGTCTATGGTTAGGAAACATAACCATCTTTGATCAACGAGCTAGTCAAGTAGAGGCATACTAGTGACATTCTGTTTGTCTATGTATTCACACATGTATTATGTTTTCGGTTAATACAATTCTAGCATGAATAATAAACATTTATCATGATATAAGGAAATAAATAATAACTTTATTATTGCCTCTAGGGCATATTTCCTTCATTATGATCATACTTTCTCCTTGGAGGTAATCCCTTTGGGACCTCAAAAACAGAACTGAATTGTGTCAACACTTGTTGGATCTCTGCAGGTAATTCAGATGTAACTGTTTCAGTACCAACTAGCAGAGCAGATAACTCAATCAGAGCAAAAGCTTGTGGAGTTGCATCTTGCCTCAGCAAGGTCACCAGCTCACCTTGAAACTGAAATGAAAGCCAGTGTTCTGCCCAATCCACCTGCATAGGGCTATGACTTGCTAGCCAGTCCAGACCTAGTATTCCATCATAAGACCCCAGTGGAAAAACTTTGAAATCATTGACAAATTCATGACCTGCACAGAACCATTGTCCTTTTTGCAACTGCTGATTACAAGGTACCAGAGTTCCATTAGCCACCTTAACCATGGACACAGGCGTAGGGATAACACCTTGCAATTTACCAGCTACAGCACAATCCACAAACGAGTGTGTACTGCCAGAATCCACTAAGAAAATCATGGGTTGACCCTGCAGATGTACTTTCAGTTTCATAGTTGTAACTGCAGGTGCAGAAATTTCTCCTGGAGCAGCAGCAGACAAGAAAATTGCATTAGCCTGACCAACAACCTCTTCTTCAGTATCACTGACATCAGATGGCATGCTCTGAACGTGATCGAGCATCTCCTGCACAACATGCAACTGTACTTCCTGTTTGCAACGATGATCGCGAGCCCAGCGCTCTCCACAAATGAAACAAAGGCCCTTGGACTTGCGGTAAGCTCGAAGTGAAGCCCAACGATCATCTGTAACTGCTACGGACCGACTGGTGTCAGGCAACTTATTCTCATCATTGATGCGAGCTACAGGCGCCCGAGATGTTGTTGTAGTTGTTGAGCGCTTACTGTTGTTTGCACTGCTTCCTGTAAACAGAGACTGGTCGCCCAATTCTTCAGACAAAAGTGCAAGTGTATACGCAGAATCCAAATCGGCTGGCTGCTGAATTCCGACTGACAGACGCACTGACGGCACTAGCCCTTCCATAAAACGAGTGACATAATGTACAGTACTCGGATTGGACTCATAAGCAGTCAACTGATCATACAATTCCGAGAAACGCTCAACATAATCCTCTACTGTGCTCGTCTGTCGGATATGAAACATCTGACGGACAAGGTTCTGATGTTTGTTGCATCCAAAACGAGACTATAACAGCCCACAGAATTCAAACCAATTGACATTACGTGCTCGTCACTGGACTGATTCTAACCATCGAGCCGCTGAACCCTCAAACTGTGAAGATGCAAATGAAACCCACTGATGCTGAGGAGTGTTCCAAAACTTGAAGTAATCCTCACAACGAGATTGCCACAGTTTCAGATTTGAACCATCGAATCGCGGAAGCTCAATTCGGGGACCAAAATTCACCGCATCTGGAACAAGGGCTCGGAAATTCTCAGCAACAGGAATTATCTGACGCGAATGGTTTGGATCTGTGTGCATACCTCGAACTGGTGGAGGAACGTAACGGGGACCCGAACTCCTCTGCTCCACTTCAGCCCGATTTCCGTCCGATCCACTGGATCCACCGCTCGCTGATGCAGGTGGAGGCCCTTGACCAGGCTCCCTTGGCAAAACGGGCGCCGACGTTGCCGGCGTAGATCCTCGCTCGGCCCCAAGCTCGCCCCGCAGTTCGTCGAGGTCGACTCCGATGGCGAGCTTGACGTCGTCGATGCGCCCGAACAGCTGATCCAGTTTGTTGTCCAGCTTGGCGAAGGCACTGACCACCTCCTCGCTGCGCTCCGTTGCAGCCTTGGCGAGGGCGGTGTTGAAATCCGCGCGCAGGAACTCGTAAATCGCGCGGGTCTCCGGGGAAATTTTTTCCATAGCTTCTGCCCGGCGGCGCACGGCGAAATGTCCGAACATATGCCGGAGGTCGGGAGCTGGGCCTGGGACGCTAACAATTGGTATCAGAGCTGGGCCCCAGTCCGCCCTGTTTAGGGGGATGGGGTGTCAGAGACGCTGGCAGTTGGGCGTTGCCAGTGACTTTAGTCCAACCTCGGATATGGGAGGGGGCTAGGACCACCTTATAAGGAAGAGTGCCACACTCCCTTCAGGCTAGTCTTTTGGGATGTGGTGGGCTCTTTGCTTGTAGTGGTGTGTCCGATGCGCACCGAAAACGTCCGAACATATGCCGGAGGTCGGGAGCTAGACCTGGGACGCTAACACATAGCTAGTTAGTACTCATACATACCAAGACAAGATGAACCTACGACCTAATAATTAAATGAAATGTTGCATGACACCACAAATATGTTACTCTCCACTATAAAGATAGTAACATAGACTAGTAACACCATTGTGGCTAGTCTAACCCCACCTTTTGTGCTTATACATAATTAACTCCCACATAAGAGGAAGCAATAGTCATGGTCACCTAAACGAGTTTTTTGTTAGGACTGACAGACATTATTGTTTGGACCGGCTTCTATCGGAGTCGCAACCGGCTATGCGGAATGCTTGAACCTCTTGTTGGCAAAGCTGCAATGCCGCGCGGCCGCAGGTGAAGGAGCTGCCACGGCGTGGGGGTGCAGCGCACGCGCCTCTGCACCCGCCGCTGCTAGGTCAAGCCGGCAGGTTCAGCAGGCCACCCCACTGCCAACAGCAACCGCCGCGCTGCCGCATCTCTCCCTGCCGCCCTGCCGCCGCCCTTCAGGTGTCCAAACCAGGAACAGTAAAGGTGGAGAAATTGATGAATATTGAGCGATATTCGTATGTCATACACATTAGCTCAACGGTAAGTGTCTAATTCTTCAGACAGGCAACTTCAGTCATTTGATGCAATATCATAAAATACACAATCAACGTTGTGTATGATTTCCTGTATTTCTTGGAGAAAGCAGATCTGAAATTGTGTTAACAATTCTCATAATGTGCGGGTCTACTTTTGTAGGTTACTGGGGAGCTGCGTGACAATCTTACATGTTGGGATGCCCCGCGGGCTGCATTGCCTGTTGGAACCGTCAGTTGTGCTCCCAAGGTAAGTAGTACATTATACATACTTGCTGCTATCTTGTTAGCTCTGTTTTTTTCTATGGCAATTAAGAAAAGGTTAGAAATGATGGCGATCACATGATCACCTACCTAAATGCATTGGAATCAAAATAAGTAATTGTTTTGGAGAGCAATCGCGACGCCAGATGGGGTATAAATAGGCGCCAGATCCACCATGTTTCTCGAGTTGCAGCAAACGGTTGCTCAGATTCCATTCATCCATGCTGCTCCCTGAGTTTGTTCATAAGTTTCCCACATGCTCCCTTCTGAAACTCGGCAGGTGAGAGCGATGGAGCTGACCGACGAGATGGAGGTGAAGATGCGCGGACCATGCAGCGGTGGCTTCGGCCAGATCCCCTTCGCGCTGCGCACCATCGTCTTCCCGACAGCATCCCGGTTCGACACCATGTACTCGTACGCCTCTGATAGCAGCAACGCGCCAGGAGTGGGTGGCGCACCTCCAGACCGGCGCCGGGATCGTTGCCGACAGCAAGCCGGAAGACGAGCAGCAGGAGTGCCAGAACAAGGCCGCTGGCCTCGCTCACGCCATCGATCTCGCCGAGTCAACGTTCCTGGATTTCTCCGATGTGTAGGCCTGTAGGGCATGTTTGCTTTCATTTTTATTTTTTGGAGCCCGTGGCAGAGACCTTCAGAGCGTGCGTGTTTGCTGTGGGTTCTTTGCTGCACCGAATAAACAGTTGTAGCAAGTGAAGTTCAGTCAATAAAATGTACAGCAAGTGTAATAAGTTAAGGTGGGTATGAGATTACAGCCATAGCTGGTGTAATTTGTTTCCACTGGAATCTGGGAGAATGATGCGTTACTATAGTATATAAGTACTGGGTGATGCTTAAAGATGCAAATTACTTATTTAGGTTGTGTAGTTCTGTTCATCTCCTTTGTCGAAAAGTTCTGTTCATCTCATCTCCAGCTCATCACTTACTGATAAAACTTTCCATAGTGGTACAAGATTCACCAGATAAGTGTTATAACAATAATGAACACTGCTGTGGAAACCAATGGATTGAGTTGAAACCCTGCAAAATCATCCATTGGCTAGTATGTTCAGAAACCTCGTAAATGAAAAGAACAAGCAAACACCAAAGGACTGAACATAATCGTTCACCTTGTACAAGTACAAACATCAACCAGATTAGAATAGCAACGGCAGCGCGTGCCCTGAAAACCCAAGTTTTATCTCCGCGATTTCCTGTACCGTTCTTCCTCTTCGTCGCCTCTTCTCTCGTAACGGACACCAGAATCTCTGTCGTGCCTAGACCGCTTGCTCTCTGATCTATCTTCTCTTCGCCTGTCATCGCCCCTCTGCCTATCGCCTCTTGGTCTCTCGGGGGATTTCTCGTACCCGTTCCTGTCTCTATCTTTTACGTCTGATCTATCTTCTCTCCCCCTGTCATCACCTCTCTGCCTGTCGCCTCTTGATCTCTCAGGGGATTTCTCGTGCCCGTTCCTGTCCCTATCTTTTGTGTCTGATCTATCTTCTCTTCCCCTGTCATCGCCTCTCTGCCTGTCGCCTCTGGATCTCTCAGGGGATTTCTCCTGCATGTTCCTGTCCCTATCTTTTGTGTCTCTATCGCCATATCTTGTCCTAGAATCTCGGTCCCTGTACAACTCTGATCTTGAGGATTGACCATCCCTATCCCCTGATCTCGCCTCTTCTTTAGTCCTGTCAGGGAAATTTTTGTGGCTCTTTGGTGGATCATGGTCATGCTGCCGCCTTGCATTGCTGTCCTCCCTAGAACCTCGATCAGTGTTTGCATTTCTCTGAAAATATAAGTCACGATCAGAATTAGTTGCCAAGCAATGGCTTTTTACTGGAACGACTGAAGAACATTACTGATGAACTATATGACAAGTATACACGACACATATTTCCAGCCTGGCAACAATAGAAAATGCGCACTGATAACCATAAATTGGTAAGTTATTATTACATTCAGAGAAGCATGCAACATGCTGTATAAATATCATAAATCCTGTCCAAAACAACAATCTCTAGCATACAGCCATATCTAGCGCAATGCAATAAAATGGTGCTTGTGTTTCCAACAACAAATGTTAAAAACCTCTGGCAATGTGGGAATGTTACTCCGAAACAACATATCTGCTACGGAGTTCATGAAATATATTTTGCAGATAATGGCTCGTCCAAGTGAAGTACATGTAAAAACATGACAGTAAAGGCCTAAATGTGATAAGCACAAGTTTTCAGCATATCACCTCAAGAAAATATCAGTAGAAATACTCTAAAGGAACGTCATGGCAAAATGATAACTCATTTTCTATTAACTAGAAGATACCCCACACGTTGTTGCGGGAATGTTTTGCAATATATTCAGTTAGAATTGGTTGTATGAAACATGAATATTTAGAGAAATAATATGAGAACTAAAGCTGAAAATAAATATGATTTGTGGTGTTTGATTATTGTATAATGTAAAATATCATAATAGAATGTAAATTCACATGATGAGGTGCTTTTTTATTATGCATGATTGCATGTTGTGGTGGACCTTTCTCCATGCATGTTGAATGGTGAGGTGGCATAGTTGCATGTTGAGAGAAATAGCCTAGTGGGGGCTAGCTATTTAGATATAGAAGATAACTATAAACTGGCAATATAACTTGTTCATACGCGAAAAAACTTCTCATGGAAATTAACACAAGCTATGTCGTTTGTTGCCTGTGTACTTGGTAAATGGCTAAATGCACAAGCAGGAAAGTTACCTGCTCATCATGTGAAAATCTGCAGGAAGCTACGCGACTGCACTCGCCTTTCTGGAAAGCATAGCAGACGCCACGTCCCTGGACAGCTACCTGCTCATCATGCGAAAACCTGCAGGTATCTCCCCGACTGCATTCGCCTTTCTGGAAAGCATAGCAGACACCACGGGATTCCCCCTTATTTTGTGGACCACGGTGTCTGTCATGCTCCCATTTTGGGTCATCCTCCTTAGAACCCCAACCAGTGTTTGCATTTCTCTGAAATATAACCATGAACACCAGAATTAGTTGGCAATCATGACGGCTCAGTGGAAGAATTTAAGAAGGTTACTGATAAACTATAAGGCCTAGTACGAAGGGCAAATGTTTCCAGCCAAGTAGCATTGAAGTAACACATATATAATCCAATATTAGTGATTGATTGTGCATTTGGAGAAGCAGATAAATGTTGCAGAAATAATAGTAAGATTGTCCCAAAGCAAATAATCTATAGCATGTAACCAAACCTAGAACAAGTCAACAATAGCATCAATGGAGCATGTATTTGCAACGACTACTGTTTGTTACCCCCATTCTTTCATAGGATTCCGCAACATATGTTTTGGAAGGTAATAAGGTCATTTGACTGAAGTGAATTGATGACCACAACAAACGTAAGGCCTTACTGTGCAAGTATAAGTTTCCAGCATATCTTTATCTTGAGAAAATGTAGGTGCAAATTATACCAGACCGTTATTTCCCCGACCATCTCCACTACTATTAAAAGAGCAAACATAAATTTTCCTAAAGTCACACAGCAAACTGTACACAGGATAACCAGGACCCTCCGATCAAATCAACTTAAATACATCCTGCTGCCATATTACGTCAATGGTCTACCATCAGATCAACGTCTCAGATCCAATGTTCTGCCGAGCAGAAGCCGTGATCTACCGATCCTCCTGACGCCCCGCGTCCCTGGATCCTCGCGGCCCACCCTGATTTGCGGATCGGTTTCCACCCGAATCATGCTTCCCCAACTCTTCTTTCTCTGGCCCACCCTGATTTGCGGATCCGCAGCGAGGAGTCCCGGCACAAGGCGTCTTGGAAGGACCTCGAGTCCAGCTCCATCCCCTCCGCCCCTGGCTCCATCCTGCTGTAGTTGACGATCTGCTCCTGTTTTCGCAGCTCTGCACGACCACCCGACCACCCCACGGCCGCCCCTTCCGCCTCTTCGACTGCATCCGCGCGCACGCGCATTCCTGCCGCTTCCTACACAGCGGCAGCTGCTGCCGCTGTTCCTTCCTTCCTCACCAATCCCTCCCGCATCGGCCGCCACTTCGACGAGGACGAGCGCACGCCCATCGAGCTGGCCCCACCTCGCCGCCCTGCGCGGTCGCCCCCGTTGTTCCCCTCCATGCCGGTGGTGGCCCCTACTGGATTTGGACCGGGTAACTCATCTCCGCCACCACACACACTGATGCCGACGCGCTCCTTGGCGAGCTTTCGCGACCAGATCCTCGGCGGATGCGCCTCCTTCGCCGACTTCGCCGCGCAGCACTCCGGCTGTTCCTCCGCCCGCCGCGGCGATGACCTAGGTACGTCGCACCTCGCCCCACCAGCGCGCTCTGCAGGCTGTCAGATAGGGTCTCAGATTTCGATGCATCGCTGCTAGGATTTAGGGTTTACTCCTGGCGATCAATATGCCTACTTTTTGTGGGGTTAAATTGAGGACCGAGGATGACAAATTATTTGTAGAATTGTTGTGCGAATATAAGAGGATCAGATTGCATGTTTTGATGACCATTCCTCACTGGCCTGTCTAGCACTAAAGGCACACATTTTACACACCCGCTAATTTTTAATCTTCTTAATTATGACTTGTTAGTAGGATGTTGTTTGCAGAATTTAGGTTATATTTTGCTGTAATCCATTACAAGGCATACAGGTGCTTAGATTTTGATATTTTTTTCAGTTTGTTTCATAAATGTTCAGTTCAGATGCTGATAACTTTTCAGTTTTTCAAAGCTGTTTAGTTCAGATTCTGATACTTTGTGTACGATTTATAGAAGACTATGTAAGATGATGGCAAGGTTTAGTTATCTCAAAACATACCCTGTACATCGTGCATGCTGCTAGGGATGTACGGGTGAGGAACAGAACAGAGCCGTGCTGGAGAGGTCAGCACCGTTGTGGCTGTTGTGCTGCCCATATTAGACTACGTCTCCCTAAGCTGACATCTCTGTTACATGATACTGACTAAATTCATAGGTAATTCTTCACCAATCCCACTACATGTTTTTCATATTTACTATATTTAGTCGACCGATACTCGCAGCCACGTTTCATGAGCAATTGGACCAAATTGGATCATTATCACATCATCGCTATGCGATTTATTTTCATTGTTCAGTCCTCTTGACTTGCTATCAGGTCCTTGTCTTTAAAAGATGGTTCTATTTTAGTTATGGTTCGTATTGTATCCAAATAAACAAGTAAGGTGAGAAGACATGCAGGGAACGATGACTCTGGATATTCTTTCTGTTATGGTAATTGAAAAATATAGGAGTTACATATAGAAGAGTAGAATTTTCAGTTTTACTGTGGACCGTTAAAGGAGCATTTTAAGTTTCCTATTTAGCTTGGACATTATCAGGAATCTTGTTCTGACGCCTCTGCTTACTTTCACTCTAAGGTGAGAAGACCTTTTCTGAATTTATTCCAGTATTGTAGAGCCTCTTCTATTTTTCTCCTTTTGGCATGGACAAGGATTCACATTGAATACTATTATGTGGAGTACATTACTGATTTTTATTATTTCCCTGCCAGACAAATATCATCGTGCAAAATGTTTCTTGTTGCATGTTGCATTGTGTGTTGCTGATAAATATCTTCTTCACTAGAAAATAATTGTGGAAGTAGTATCAAATGGCATTATACTTCACAGGCTTCGTTTTGGCTTCACAGGCCTCATATTCACGTGTTGTTCTCTCCCCCTTAAGGCCTTGGTCCCATGCTTGTTGCCTGCGATCTTACATAGTTTACATATCCTTGGAAAATACGCATTCTGTAAGATTTTACGTTCTTTCCCAGTTCATTATCTTACAGATTATTCTCATTTTATATATTTCCCATTTTGTGATTTGTTAGCAGAAATTCCAGTTTATACTTCATTTAGATTATTTTGCTATAAAGTTTAACAGTAATATAATATTGACCTTTTCACTTCAATCAAATATTGAGCATGAAGCAAGTCCATCAGCAATCGTTGTTCTTACTGTATTCTGCATTGTGTATGCCACTTTTAGTGCTTTCACATGACTATTATAATTTAATGTTTTCTCCGTATAGTCACTGGGATTGGATGCTCATGCCATTTTCAGGTTTGAATAGTTTGTTTGTGACACTGCAATTTTGTCTAAGCATTTTATTTCTTTGTTTTCACCTCTGCAGTGCCAAGTTTGAATCTCGAGTTCCTACTTGCTAAATTGTGAGTTATCTCATTTCTGGACCACAGTTTACTATTCTATATATGTAGCTTCCCTGATAGCACCTCTTAAGTTAGAAATCGGTGGGCTTATTCCCTTCTGGACATTGTCACCAAACAAGGACGATGAAATTGACCTAAGATTATCTGCATTTAGTGAAGTAACAATGTTGTTCAATAATCTCGCAAGATCATACAACATGCCTTGGGTCAGATTGATGTAGCTTTGATGAGTTATTTTTATTTCTATTGCAATGTTTATTTAACGCTACTGAAATGTGATTTGTCTGTTCAAGATCTTGCTGTCAAGAGATAGCCAGATAAAAGTGAGCTATAGAAGAATACTTTCTCTTATCGGAGTGGTACAGGGAACTATGTATAACGTCTGAGTTTCTTGAGTTGCCATAATATGAGAATCTGCGGATTTGCTTAATATATGAGCTATGCATAATCTAAGAATCTGCCAATTTGCTTTATCTATGAGCTCTCCGTAATCAGAGAACCTGCAACCTGTTCTCTGGATTATTGCATTTGCACACACACTTGTTGTTGCATTTGCATCCGACCGTGTACATATCTGTGAGGGTTTGTTGGATGTTTTCTTGTGGTTCGATCATGATTGAGATGATGGTTGGCAGATCAGGAAGTTGGATTGGAGGGAGCAAGAAAAACACCTGAAGGAAGGGATAAACACAAAATAATTGTTGTGTTGCCAATCTGCAGTGGTGGTAGTGCTAGAATAAATATATGTAACATGTTACAGAAGCATCAAGTATCAGATATGTAGGCGATGGAAAATGGTTATGCATCCATGAGCTTTTCAAGTAGTTAGTGATAGTTGTGATAGGACAAAATATTAGTTACTGTTCCCTGTTCTGTTTTTAGCTATAGTCACATGTAGGAATGGTACAATGGTACAATAATTAGAATGGAAAGCATGTCCAAAAAATAATAGTTGCAAAAGTTATTTGTGTTCCCTGTTCTGTTTTTAGCTACAGTCACATCTACGAATGGTACAGTAATTAGAATAGAAACCATGTCCGAAAAATAATAGTTGCAGCTAAATGAAATTGTTTTACATCCTCGATGGATTGAATGTATATCACCTCACTTATTATTAATTCTTGAACCGGGCTATTGTAAGAGCTGATATTCTGAAAGATGAATTTCTTCATTCCAAAATTAATTTTGTCCAGCTAAAGGTTGTAGAAATGTACTCTACTTTAATGGTATGCCTACCTATAGGTGACTGCAGCCTTGGAGGCTAGAGCTGAAGACTTAGCTAGCTTGATCTCTATAGCTAACATGAAGATTTCTGCTAAACGATTCAATGTTTGTTCTATATGTTGTGTTCCAGGAAGTGCTAAAATAAGGTTGTTTTGGCATCTTTAGTGCTTCATTATTAAATCCTTACACTGAGCCGTAGGAGTTGTCTAAGTTTATAATGGATACTGTGTTTGTTTGGACATCAAGAAAGTTTGCATCTTTATTGTATAGTCGGGTATGGAATCTGCAGGTTGGCAACATATATACTCCCTCCGATTCTTTTTTCTTTGCGCATAAGAAGCAGCCCGCATACCAAGGAGGTAATAGTTGAGCTTTGTTTAGACTGTTTTGCCCCTGCGTTGATGGCAAGGAAACTGACATGCAGTAAATTCTCTCGTGAATGGATTGGCCCTTCTCTGCATGCGCCCCTGGCCCGCTTTGCATGCCGCTAGACTGCCCACTAATTTCTCTCCACACATGCAACGGATTGGCTCATGCATGCAGCGGATTAGACGGAAAAAGCGGAGTAGAGGGGCAGCTTGGGAAGGGAGGGCTAAAAGAAGGGAACACGCAGACTATTGCGGAAAAAACAGAGAAAACTTACACGCAGACTAAATGGGGTCAGAGGGAGTACCTGCTACATTTGTTCCTGCAGGTCCTTGATGACTGTTGCATGTTGACTTTTTTTTGCCTTAGGAAGTTAGGAGTACGCTGCTCATGACAGCTATGTGATTCGAACCATTTTTTTTTTTTGCATCATGAAAATAGTTCAAAACATCTTCAGTGTTAAATTCCCCCTCTTCATTTCATTATCAAATGTAATGCTTCTTTACTATGATGACTTGTTTTTTGGGGGCTAAAGACGATATGCAACTATATAGTACTCCCTCCGATCACTATTATAAGATGTTCTAACTTTTTTTCTGAATCAGATGTACATAGACGCGTTTTAGTATGTGTGTTCACCCATTTCAATCCGTATGTAGTCCATATTGAAATACCCAAAACATCTTATATTAGAGAACGGAGGGAGTAACATATAGTGTACGTCTGAACCGTAGTTAAACTCCAAAAGAAGCTGTGAGAAACTGAGAACAGGGCAAATTTGTCCCTTGCTAGCAGTGCCCGCTGAGACTTCCATGGACACCTAAACTTCTGAAGATAACAAGCATCCCAAACCCAAGAGTGGACCAATTCAGTTCTTCCAAAGACCGCTATTCTCTCTCTCTCTTCGTTCCAAGTTTGTATCTCTGCCATGTTCACATGGACAATACTTATGTGTATTAGAAGTCCTATCAAGTTCATAAAGACATTCTGAAATATTATTCTCTCTCTCTTCGTTCCAAGTTTGTATCTCTGCCATGTTCACATGGACAATGCTTATGTTTATCACAAGTCCTATCATGTTCACAAAGACATTTTGAAATACTCATGATTTATTAGATTCCATTTTTGTTATACACTAGATTAAATAGAACCGTCCATGATTTGTGACATATGTTGTACGATTGTGACTTGTTATTGGTCTGCTCGAACTTCACATGACATCCCTAAATATCACAACAAACTGAGCTGCTTATTGACTGCCATAAGATGCCTTAGACGGTATCTACAACATGTAAAGTTTTATGTTCATGTATAAATTCAATCTTAGCATTAGGAGTACATATTCGATTTCTATCAAGGATTTTTGGAAAGTGGTTTTGTGTATTATGTTTCGCTAATGTTAATTGATTGAGATTTTCTGTCCTTATCAAGGAAGGAATCATCAAGGGCTACATATTTTTTATTTTTCAAAATAAAAATAGAATACAAATTCAAAAGCAATACTCATGTGTTCTATAGGTTTTATTTGAGAAATATGTGTTCTATAGGTAGAGACGTGCGTTGGACGTGCATGCTTACTAGTTGGAGTGAAATGCCAGGAGCTAATTTTCTACCTAATAATTGATCTGGTTATCCTTTCCTCATTCTGTAGTGAAAAAAATTCACTCGTGCAAATTACTATGAGGCAGGTTGTGAATTGCTTGTAGGCATTCCTAACGAATAATCAAAAATGACCTGGACCAATGCAGTGAAATATTGCTACATGCCAGGTAGTTAATTGCTTGTTTGCATTCCTAAAGAATAATAAAATGGCTAGAAGCTATTTTTCTACCTAATGATTTGGCAATATCCTCCGTGCTCATGCTATAGTGAGAAAACATTACTAGTCCAAATCACTATGAGCATGATGGTGAATGGGATGTGTGTATTCCTAGCAAAAAAATTGAATAACAATTTGTAAACTGCAGAAGCAGGATAGATACCTGTTCATCATGGGAATATTTGCACGCATCGCCGCGGTTGCACTCGCCTTTCTGGAAAGCATAGCACACGCCGCGCTCCTCTCTCTTCTTCTGCAGCTCCTCATCGTCCTCCTCCTCCTTCTTCTTGTACTTCTCCACATGGTCAACCCTGATGATCCTCCCAAGAACCTTAGCCCCATTCAAGTTATCTACACCGCACGAGACGAAGCGAAAATGTTATCACTTCAGCAAAGCAATTGGAATCACATACAGAAGCGACCTAGTAGGAAAGGGGAAAGGGGACTCACCGACGGAAAGAACCGTGCTCCTCTGGTCCTCATAGGCGACGAATGCGAAGCCCTTGGACTTGCCGGTGGCCTTGTCGCGCACGAGGTTCACATCGACCACCTCGCCGTACCTGAGAGAAGAGATCGGAAACCGGTCAGAATACTTCCCTGCCAAATCCGTCGGGAGGGGGAAACGGGCGGAAAAGCTAGGTCGGGGGGTGCGGTCTAATACTCACTGCGCGAAGACGGCGAGGAGGTCGCCTTCGGTGAGGTCGAAGGGGACGCCTCCGACGAAGACGTAGGCGGAGCCCCTGAACTTGGCGTGCCAGGATGCGTCCTCGCTGAGGCCCAGCGCCGCCTCCTTCTGGTTTATCACCTGCGTCCGCTTCACCTGCGTCAGGGGATTCATCTTCCCCGATTTGCCGGCGCGGAGATGGGTCGGATCCCTCCCCTTCTTAGAGGGAACCGGCGGTGCTCGTGCGGAATCTCGGGTAGATTTTCTCGAATGAGCAGGGGATTGGGAGATTTGGAGGGGAAGAAGATGGGGATTTTTTTGTTTAGGGTTCTTGGCTAGTCCATAAAGCCTGGGGTCGGTCCTAGTGTGCAATCTCCACCGGTGGTAATGCCGCCCCCTTGCCTGTCTACGCTAACCCAAAGGGGGGACGAGATTTTTGAACGTCCGACACGCCGGCAGCGCAGGAGAGGCAGCAAGAAAGGAAACCGGCGGCGCAGGAGATGGATCGAGGAAGAGGTCCGGCGGCGCAAGATGTGGAGCGAGGGAGAGGACCCGCGGCGCGCACGAGCTGAAGCTAGGGAGAGGGCCGGCGGCGCAGCAGGGAGGGAGGGAGGAAGAGGGCCGGCGGCGCACCTGAGTGGGAGGAAGGAGGAGGTCGAGCGGCGCACCAGGAGAGGAGCAGCGATAGGGCTGCGGGTAGTCCTGCCATGGGCAGCCCGGCCCGACCCGGCCCGGCCAGGGCGGATTGTTTCTGCAACACCGCGCTTGTTGCCGGAATTAAGGAGGAGGTCATCCGGGCGCGGGTGGTACATCGGACGACTATCAGCACTTGGATTCAACGGCCATTGATGCGGCGGATGATTCTAACTCATCCGCCGGCTGATGCCTGGAGAGCCGTTGGATTAGTCACCTGACAGCCGTCCGATGCAACCATTGTCCGCAACTGACCAGATCGTTATTTTCTGCAACAGCCGGTCTGTTTCAGAAATAGAATCCCCTACCCGCCGTCCACCAGGCACAGCTCCGTCCAGCGCGGCGGCAGTCGTCACCACCGCAAAAATTGCTGCCGCCGGCGCGCGGGGGCACCTAGTCCTTCAGCCCAAAAATCCAGCAACAACATGGCGCACCACATCATGCGGCAGATGCTGGGATCCAACGCAGATCGAGCTCGCCGGGGGCCGCCTCTTGGAGAATAGTCGCGGCCGTGGGGCTTCCTCCGCGAGCTGGAGTATCATCCTGGTTCACAAACCCTCCGGTTGTGTTTCCTGAAACAACTTCTACCAAATCAAATCAGGGCAGTTGGGTGAGTTTCTTGACTTTGAAAAAACATGAACACTTGTGTGTCTCTGAAAACTCATGGAAATCTATGTATCAGAAACATAGCTAGAGTTTCCTATTTGTTTTATGTGTGTGGCAGCTAGAAATTCAATTTTGTTTCATGGGTGTGAGTGGAACCAAGGCAAAATACCTATACACCTGTGTGCTTGCTCTATCTCTGCAAAACATGATCCCATCTGTTACTTGATATTTATTAACCTATGGTACGATTTTGAATGTGTGTGCTTATGTGATAAAAGGTCATTGACTGAAAATTTATGTGCAAGTGAAGCTGAAAAATTGTTGATAAATGTGCCTGTGTATCTGAATTTCTAAAACAACAATAGAACTGTTGATAGCAACTAGAGGAAAAAATACTTTCAACCAAGACCTCTGTATATACATGAAAAAACATGTGCCTTATTTCAGGGAGCTAGTGCTGAAGGGGAAGAGAGCTATGTCCAAGGGAACTTTTCTGTCGATAATCATGAAGATTCAGAGGGATTGTTGCATGCTGATGATGTGATGCAAGATGATTCAGATGATGGAGATGTTTCATCACAGCCACTATCGCCCTATGTTGGCATGGTGTTTGACACATTTGAGGATGCCCGGAAATTCTACAACGACTATGCCTTCAAGCTGGGATTCGGCACACATATATATTCTACAAAGTACAGCCAAAAGAGAGGGCAGAAGCAAGAGGATGCAATAATGATTAAGATGGTCTTTGGGTGTGTGCACGCTAGAAAGCCCGATAACCCGGAAACAAGTAGCACCTCAAAGAGCATTGCAACAGAAACAAGAAACTCCAGCAGGCCGCCTGGTGCTGAAATGGATGTGACAAGAACACGTCAGAAAAACAGGATTCTCCGTCATGATTGTAAGGCACACATGATTGTTGGGCTTAGGGAGGGGAGATTGACAGTCACTTGCTTTGTTGCGGAGCATACACATTCATTAATGCAACAACCAGAGCGTGTTAGATACTATCGCTCGCACCGCAAAATACCTGCTAAGGATTACGAACTCTTGTTGACGTTGCATAATATTAACATGTCAAATTCAGATTGCATGAGTTTCCTTGGCAGGATACATGGAGGTGACCCCAGGATACTGCCGTATGTGAAGAGGGATGTTGCGAATGAACGTGCAAAGCTTCGGGAAGCGATAACGCAGCAAGACATGGACATGACAATGAAGTACTTTGAGAGGAGGAAGGTCGAGAATACAAAGCTTTTCTTTGCGAAGCAAAAAGATCCTTCCACGAACTCTGTCACTGCATTGTTTTGGATTGATGGGAGGACAAGGGCGTTGTACCCGAAATATAAAGATTGTGTGTTCTTTGACACAACTTTTTGCACCAACAGATACAATATGCCCTTTTGTCCTATAGTTGGTATCAACAACCACCTCCAAACCATTTCACTCGGGTGTGCTTTGTTGCCGGATGAGACTATTGAAACGTTTAAGTGGGTCTTTGAGCAATGGATGGTTGCAATGGACAATGAGCATCCAAAGAACATAATGACTGACCAGGACCAAGCAATGGCAACAACTATAGAGCAGGTGCTCCCAAATACTTGCCATAGGTGTTGCAAGTTTCATGTGTTTAGCAACGTGCGTTCTAAGTTGGGGAGGCTGCTGAGCAGAGATGAGGCGTTTGCAGATATGTTTTACACTTGTATCAACAACTCTAAAACGGTTGAAGAATTTGAGGAAACATGGCAGCACATGTTGTAGTGTTTCGAAGTTGCTGAAAACAAACACTTGAAGAACATGTGGCGAACAAGACATATGTGGGCTCCAGCGTACTTCAAGAACAATTTCTTCCCATTCACAAGCACGACAGGCAGGTCCGAGGGGCTCAACTCATATTTCAAGACAATAATTCGTCCGGCTGATTCTGTATGGAGGTTTGTGTAACAGTATGAACTGTGCCAGGAAATTGTGCTTGATCGCGAGGACAATGTTGGCTTCACTGGTGAAATGACTGCTCCTCCACTATACTCTCGGTAGGCCAGCTTCACTATACCAAAGCAAAAAATGAAAAAAAAATGTTTTGTCATGATTTGTTTTGTGAACTTTGCTTCCTTTTGTGATGTTGCAGATACAACATTGAGCGCCAAGCTGCTGATTACTACACGCGCAACATCTTTGGCAAGTTCTAGAAACAAGTGACTGTGTCTACCGGCTACATTATCAACCAAGACGCTGAGTACCAAGGGCGAGGCCTCATGTTCAATCTAACATCAAGCTTATATGAGAACCCAAAGCTCTTATCTATGCGTGTTATGATGGATGAAGGGGTGTTTCAATGTAGTTGCCACTACTTTGAGATGAATGGCCTGTTTTGCACCCACATAATAAGGGTGATGGTGCACCTCAATGTGCAAGTTATTCCACAACAATACTTGTTGGATAGGTGGTCTGAAGCAGCAACAACAAGCATGGCCAGAACTGGGCGATTGCTAGAATTTGGGCACCCCTCGACAAACACGCTCAAATACAACTCCTTGTGCCGAAGGTTGACATGGCTCGCCTCTAATGCATGTTGCAATGATGATGCATACAAGATATTAGATGAAGCAATAAAAGTTCTTGAGCCTGCCATAGCAGCAGCGAAAAGAGGAGGACTGCCAGAACAACAAGCAACGCATCGCAGTGAACCCCCAACGCAACCTGCTGTTGCAACGGGAGCGTTGAATGATGACAACCCACAGCCTGAAAGCGCAGAGATGCTACGAAACCCAACTCGTGTGCCTAAGAAAGGTCGGCCAACTGAAATAGAGAAGAGGAAGAAGACTCTGGTGGAGCAACGAGATGATAAGCAGAAGAAGAAGTCGAAACAAGAAGAGAAGAAGCCAATGGCAGCAGTGAAGCCAAAATCTGAAAAAGGAGTATTCGCTGCAAGTTCTGCAAAGAAGAATGTCACAACGTGCATACATGCGGACCCCTAAAAGCTGCGACAGAGGCGGCAACAGCACTGCCTACATGTCAATTCTGCTCCGAGGTGGGACATGTTGTGCCAACTTGTGCATACTGGAGAGCCGTGATGACAAATGATCTAAGAAATGCCCAAGCAACCCAACACAACCTCTAGGAAGAAAAAAATGAGAGAAAAACTTGGGAAAGTTCTTGGTCCTGTTGAAGGATGTTTTGCATTTTCTTTTCAGCCTCACTTCATGTGCTTTGAGCAAAAACATTCAAAAATACTCTTTTTTGCAACCTTGATGATGTATTCAGGTTATATTTCAATTTGAGACATACAAAGATAGCTCACATTTTTGTTACAAGATATATTATGTGTGTCTTGGATTTGAGACATACAAGATATCTCACATTTTGTGTCATAGTTTTGAGGTCTTTGCCATATTTCCAGTAATGCTTTGTTTCGTGATTCGTGTTGTACATTTTTTCATCCATTGCATATACATGAATGTACCATTTGTTTTCATGTTGCGACATAAATGTTTCTGGTGCTTACTAAAAGCTATTGTATACATGGATGTTGGTACATGGTATGTGTTGTTATGGGGAGGATGCCTTATTTCAGAAAACCGGTAAGCAAAAAAACTGCAACATGGATAGTTCACATATTTGCATGGATAGTTCAGAAACCCTAGTCATTTTCATTCATCTCTGCATCCGTCTCTAGTTCACATTGACAGCACTCAGGTTCACATTGACAGCACAACATGGGTGATGCTCGAATATTTCAAAAGAAAAAAGAGGAACAAAGGGACATGCCCCAGCATGATACATGCTCTAGCTTGGGTTCCACAAAAGAGAAAGTAGATGGTTAACATCATACATTGTTGTTTCCAGTTACACAAAAGGATGTAGCTTAAAACTATCTAGGAAAGACTTTGCTCCGATTGACATCTTCTATGAGCTACTCAACAGTTTCTGGAACTCTTTGGCTCAGTTGAGTGTGTTTTGCGGGTGCTTAAAAAGCTTCGCTGCAACAAATGATCGAAATTTGAGCAACGACCTTGTGTCCTGGACATACAACAAGGGAAGCTTCGAAAGTTATTTATGAGAAAAATACAAAAAAACATGATTACCATTAGAAAACTAGCAAAAATGGAAACAACAAGTGTTCCGAAAACAACAGGTTATTTAGCTACTAGTGTTGCATAGCAAAATGGGCATACCGTGCTGAATGGCCTCATCCCCCTGTCAGTTAGATTCTCCATATATAGAATAGAAAATAACCCACAATCAAACCTGCCAAAAAAATATTCACAAATACATTGCTCACTTGACAACAAAACATAGAAAGTTGTGGATGGACACATGAAAAAAAGGAAAACTGGTCAGAGAACAATACGTTGTTGACTGCCGCGGGTACCCACTCGGGCTGAGACGATTAAACTTGTCAAAATCAAAGTTCCATGGGTTTCGTTCTCTAACCAAAGTCTTGAAGTTGGCTATCTACAAAATTTGATATTGCAAAAAGATGGATTACACAGTTCTATCTTCTATGATTGGTACCACAACATCAATTTTTATATAGAGAGAGAAATGAAAAAGGAGAAAGGAAAGAGGTGTAGCGTCCATACCAGATTGCAACATGGCTTCTCAAGGATGCTGACACAGTCAGGGTCATCACCCCTCGAGTCAAAAACGTTGAATTGTTTGTGCATCAATTTTGCAACCACAACTGCCCAGTGCTCGTCCTTGACAATGGTGAAGAACAACTGCAAAATTAAGAAACAAGAATTAACTTAAGAAAAACAGAGCATGTTGCGCTAGGATAGCTTTGATGCCAGAACGGAAGTTTTTTACTTGATCAGATTTCATGATGTTGTTTCTTTCACAGGCCCTCTCGAGATCTTTGCTGCAAGAACGTGTCTGAAATGAGCTTGGGTCCACGGCAAGCTTAGATTGATGCAAAGAAGAAGGTATTGGTTAGAAAGAAAATGGAAGTTGCGGGCAGAAACTCTATTGTGAAAAAAAATAAAAAATGGGTAGTTGACTCATGGCTGTATGCGATGAGAACGCAAACTTCCTAGGTTTGCTTTTGCTATACATGTGCTCGATGTTGAAACTTTCAACATAAAGTGACATGACCTCATTGTTCAAATGTGCTCGCTTTTTTAGCCTGTTGCTGAAATGCTTGAAAGAAACATCAAACCCAGCTATCCTAATGAATGGAGGTCTGCATGTTGCAAAAAATAGTGGCTCGGTTAGTGGCAAACAAGATGGATGGAACGAACAATTTCTCAGCACAAAAAAGTGCTAAAACACACTTACAAGGGCTCGCCTTCGAGAGGGTCCTTTATGTGGTAATTTGTGCAACAGTACTGCTTCTATATGGCATCGTCGGAAGCATTAACTTTGATCTTCTTCATCCTCTTCAGCTTCGGTGCGTTTTCTGGCGATTTTGCAGCTCTCTTGAGTGTGGGCTTCTTCGCATCACATTTTCCCCTGCTGCTTGATGTCTACTACACAACCTTCTTCTTGTAGACGTTGTTGGGCCTCCAAGTGAAGAGGTTTGTAGGACAGTAGCAAATTTCCCTCAAGTGGATGACCTAAGGTTTATCAATCCGTAGGAGGCGTAAGATGAAGATGGTCTCTCTCAAGCAACCCTGCAACCAAATAACAAAGAGTCTCTTGTGTCCCTAACACACCCAATACAATGGTAGATTGTATAGGTGCACTAGTTCGGCAAAGAGATGGTGATACAAGCGGTATATGGATGGTAGATAATGGTTTTTGTAATCTGAAAATATATAAACAGCAAGGTAACTAATGATAAAAGTGAGCACAAATGGTATTGCAATGCGTTGAAACAAGGCCTAGGGTTCATACTTTCACTAGTGCAAGTCCTCTCAACAATAATAACATAATTGGATCATATCACCATCCCTCAACATGCAACAAAGAGTCACTCCAAAGTCACTAATAGCGGAGAACAAACGAAGAGATTATGGTAGGGTACAAAACCACCTCAAAGTTATCCTTTCTGATCTATCTATTCGAGAGTCCGTAGTAAAATAACACGAAGCTATTCTTTCCGTTCAATCTATCATAGAGTTCGTACTAGAATAACACCTTAAGAAACAAATCAACCAAAACCCTAATGTCACCTAGATACTCCAATGTCACCTCAAGTATCCGTGGGTATGATTATACGATATGCATCACACAATCTCAGATTCATCTATTCAACCAACACAAAGTACTTCAAAGAGTGCCCCAAAGTTTCTACCGGAGAGTCAAGACGAAAACATGTGCCAACCCATATGCATAGGTTCATGGGCGGAACCCGCAAGTTGATCACCAAAACATACATCAAGTGGATCACATGATATCCCATTGTCACCACAGATAAGCACGTGCAATTCATACATCAAGTGTTCTCAAATCCTTAAAGACTCAATCCGATAAGATAACTTCAAAGGGAAAACTCAATCCATTACAAGAGAGTAGAGGGGGAGAAACATCATAAGATCCAACTATAATAGCAAAGCTCACGATACATCAAGATCGTATCACCTCAAGAACACGAGAGAGAGAGAGAGAGAGATCAAACACATAGCTACTGGTACATACCCTCAGCCCCGAGGGAGAACTACTCCCTCCTCGTCATGGAGAGCATCGGGATGACGAAGATGGCCACCGGAGAGGGATTCCCCCTCCGGCAGGGTGCCAGAACGGGTCTAGATTGGTTTTCGGTGGCTACGGAGGCTTCTAGCGGCGGAACTCCCGATCTATTGTGCTCCCCGAAGTTTGTAGGGTATATGGGTATATATAGGAGGAAGAAGTACGTCGATGGATCTCCGGGCTGTCGACGAGGCAGGGGGGCGCGCCCAGGGGGGTGGGCGCGCCCCCACCCTCGTGGTCAACCCGGGACTCTCCTGGTCCATCTCCGATACTCCGTGGGCTTCTTCTGGTCCAAAAATAAGTTCCGTGAAGTTTCAGGTCAACTGGACTCCGTTTGATTTTCCTTTTCTGCGATACTCTAAAACAAGGAAAAAACAGAAACTGGCACTGGGCTCTGGGTTAATAGGTTAGTCCCAAAAATAATATAAAAGTGCATAACAAAGCCCATAAACATCCAAAACAGATAATATAATAGCATGGAACAATCAAAAATTATAGATACGTTGGAGACGTATCACTGCTCACTTCAATCACCACCTCCTCTCTTGTCTTAGCTACTCCTGCTTCTGCCCCACAAATGAAAAAGAAAAAGAAAACAAAAACAAGATAAGAAAAAATAATGGTTTGGAGCATGGAAGTGCTAAGTTTCTGTAAACAAAACAAAACATGGGTTGGAGCACAAGTAGTTGGGGAAGATGAGTGGAATAACCTGCAAGGCCTGTCGACATTTGAGACGTGTTGCGATGGGAGTCACATCGAAAACTGGCCCAGCTGAGGTAGCCAGAGATTCACCAAACAAAGGGCTCCTCGCACGGATCGACAAGAAGGAGTCCAAATCTGCAACAGAAGTTTTTGCAGGGGATGTACAAACTTGAGGAAACTCCTGAAATAGTAGATCATCATCACTCCCCGGTTCGAACAATCTAAAAGAAGGTCCGTCTTCAAGCGTGCCTGGCCTTCTCGTTAGATTCACATGTGCGAAGCTTGGGCTGCGAGGGGGCTTAAGTTCAGTGTCGTTTACCTTGCTGCCTGAGTCTTCTCCCCTGCCATTGCTCTGATCATTGCCGTTGCTTTGATCATTTTCAGTGTTGTCATCGCTCATCCTGGGTGGGGCATCATTGTTTTGACCTACTTCTGCTGCTGGTTGCTTGGGCTGTTGCGGAGATGGTACAGTGGCAGTGGCTGGTTGCTTGGGCTCTTGCTTGGGTTGTTGCGGAGGCGGTAGTGGCAGTGGCATCATCCATGTATGCAGTCCCGTGTGTGCCAAGATGAATGTTGGGCTGCTCCGGATGCTTGGGCTGTTGCGCAAAAGGTTCAGTTGCAGTCCCATTAGACATGCCTGCAGCAGAAGTCCCCCTGGTACACTAAAAGTGATGCCTTCACCTTCAGCTCTCTGTCCATGAATGCTGCACTCAGCTTTGTGTGCCTCAGACAACATTAGGCCCATCCGCTTGTAGTACATGCCTTGCAAGACCCTCCCAAATGAGCTGAATGCAACATTAAGTTCTCTCGCATGGAGCTCTTTGTGCTTGTTATATATGACTTGCATTTGTGGGGGCAACTGCGATGCACGGAAACAATGGCATTAGATTGGTAGGGACAGTAGTTTGTAACATGCCAGTGAAACGAAGGTGCAAAAAATATGAAAAAGGAAAAAATGAGTTGCGAGAAAAAAAACCCACCTCTAACTCCTCGATTGTTGGCAATGCATGGAGACACTCCTCCAAAGAGCCGCACACGTCGTCACCACTCTCCGTGTTAGCTGGAGGCGGCTCATGCACATGCTCTGCGCTGCCATTAGTAACCCCTGTACCGACGTGAGGTGGGCTTTGAGAACCCGCATATGCTCCCACATGTACATTTGCTTGCATGTGGGAGCTCTCCGGCACATCTGAAGTGTGTGTTGCACCCCAATAGCACCCCCTTGGTCGCTGATTTTCGGCAACTCCTCTGTGACATGTTCACTGGCAATTCCTTGGTGATGGCGATCTATATATGACATGAACTCAACTACTGCGTACGGTGTACTGGTCCTGAACTGCATTACAAAAACAAGAAGATAGTTAAGAATTGCAACAGACAAATGTCTTCTATATAAAAAACAAAAAAAGCAAAGTCTTTCAGTTTCAATCACTTACTGGATGCTTCCCAAACCCATCATCCAGGGTGTCCATTGCGACAACAGCCCAAGCATACTGGTACATACCCTCAGCCCCGAGGGAGAACTACTCCCTCCTCGTCATGGAGAGCACCGGGATGATGAAGATGGCCACTGGAGAGGGATTCCCCCTCCGGCAGGGTGCTGGAATGGGTCTTGATTGGTTTTCGGTGGCTACGAAGGCTTCTGGCGGCGGAACTCCCGATCTATTGTGCTCCCTGAAGTTTTTAGGGTATATGGGTATATATAGGAGGAAGAAGTACGTCGGTGGATCTCCGGGCTGTCCACGAGGTAGGGGGTGCGCCCCCACCCTTGTGGGCAGCCCGGGACTCTCCTGGTCCATCTTTGATACTCCATGGGCTTCTTCTGGTCCAAAAATAAGTTTCGTGAAGTTTCAGGTCAATTGGACCCCGTTTGATTTTCCTTTTCTGCGATACTCTAAAACAAGGAAAAAACAGAAGCTGGCACTGGACTCCGGGTTAATAGGTTAGTCCCAAAAATAATATAAAAGTGCATAATAAAGCCCATAAACATCCAAAATAGATAATATACTAGCATGGAACAATCAAAAATTATAGATACGTTGGAGATGTATCAGCATCCCCAAGCTTAATTCCTGCTCGTCTCGAGTAGGTAAATGATAAAAAAAGAATTTTTGATGTGGAATGCTACCTAACATATTTATCAATGTAATTCTCTTTATTGTGGCAAGAATATTCAGATCCATAAGATTCAAGACAAAAGTTTAATATTGACATAAAAATAATAATACTTCAAGCATACTAACCAAGCAATTATGTCTTCTCAAAATAACATGGCCAAAGAAAGTTATCCCTACAAAATCATATAGTCTGGCTATGCTCCATCTTCACCACACAAAGTATTTAAATCATGCACAACCCCGATGACAAACCAAGCAACTGTTTCATACTTTTGGTGTTCTCAAACTTTTTCAATCTTCACGCGATACATGAGCGTGAGCCATGGACATAGCACTATATGTGGAATAGAATGGTGGTTGTGGAGAAGACAAAAAGTGTGACGCCCAGATAATTAAGCTACAGTAAACCTATCCCAATGATGCCACATCACCTTGGTTACTGTTGATAATCTCGCGTTAGTTCAAAACGATTCAAATTCAAATTTTAATTCAAGGCAACCAACAAAAGTTTTCAAACAATTAAACTAAAATGTTCTAAATGTGACAACTAATTGATAAGTAATAGTGGTGGAGATACCAACATTTCTAAAAATATTTAAATTCACTAAAGTAACCAAAACTGAGGGCAAAATAATTAATTTAATGCCTTTTATAAAGTTATAATAATATAACTAAATAGTAGTGTGCCAAAATAATTGTGGCAATGCCTATTTAGTAATACTAATTTAGGTGCTAACTTGGTGTTTTATAAAACTAAATAAAAGAAACTTTAAATGAAAACAGTAAAGAAATAAAAGAAAAGCAAGAGAAAACAAAGAAAGGGATAGAAGGACCCCCTGTGCACCTAAGCCCGCTGCCTACTGTGTCAGGCCCAGCCCACACCCTCACTCCCACTCGTCCCCTACCTACAAGATGCCCCCCTTCTCTCCCGATGTGAACCCTAGCGCCCACCTCTTCCCTCTCGCGCCGCCTGCCTTTCCTGGTCGACGCCCGACCATAGCCGTCATCAAATCTTCATCGTCACCGCTATTGGAAATATGCCCTAGAGGCAACAATAAAATGGTTATTATTATATTTCTTTGTTCATGATAATTGTCTATTGTTCATGCTATAATTGTGTTATCCGGAAATCGTAATACATGTGTGAATACATAGACCACAACACGTCCCTAGTGAGCCTCTAGTTGACTAGCTCGTTGATCAAAAGATAGTCATGGTTTCCTGACTATGGACATTGGATGTCATTGATAACGGGATCACATCATTAGGAGAATGATGTGATGGACAAGACCCAATCCTAAGCATAGCTCAAAGATCGTGTAGTTCGTTTGCTGTAGCTTTTTCGAATGTCAAGTATCATTTCCTTAGACCATGAGATTGTGCAACTCCCGAATACCGTAGGAGTACCTTGTGTGTGCCAAACATCACAACGTAACTGGGTGACTATAAAGGTACACTACAGGTATCTCCGAAAGTGTCTGTTGGGTTGGCACGAATTGGATTGGGATTTGTCACTCCGTATGACGGAGAGGTATCTCTGGACCCACTCGGTAATGCATCATCATAATGAGCTCAATCTGACCAAGTGGTTGATCACGGGATCATGCATTACGGCACGAGTAAAGTGACTTGCCGGTAACGAGATTGAACGAGGTATTGGGATACCGACGATCGAGTCTCGGGCAAGTAACGTACCGGTTGACAAAGGGAATTGTATACGGATTGATTGAATCCTCGACATCGTGGTTCATCCGATGAGATCATCGTGGAGCATGTGGGAGCCAACATGGGTATCCAGATCCTGCTGTTGGTTATTGACCGGAGAGGCGTCTCGGTCATGTCTGCATGTCTCCCGAACCCGTAGGGTCTAAACACTTAAGGTTCGGTGACGCTAGGGTTGTAGAGATATTAGTATGCAGTAACCCGAAAGTTGTTCGGAGTCCCGGATGAGATCCCGGACGTCACGAGGAGTTCCGGAATGGTTCGGAGGTAAATATTTATATATAGGAAGTCCAGTTTCGGCCATCGGGAAGGTTTCGGGGGTCGCCGGTATTGTACCGGGACCACCGGAAGGGTCCCGGGGGTCCACCGGGTGGGGCCACCTATCCCGGAGGGCCCCATGGGCTGAAGTGGGAGGGGAACCAGCCCCTGGTGGGCTGGTGCACCCCCCTTTGGCCTCCCCTGCGCCTAGGGTTGGGAAACCCTAGGGGTGGGGGCACCCCCCACTTGGCTTGGGGGGGGGGGGGGAAGCCACCCCTTGGACACCGCTGAAGGAAATATGCCCTAGAGGCAATAATAAAGTTATTATTTATTTCCTTATATCATGATAAAGGTTTATTATTCATGCTAGAATTGTATTAACCGGAAACATAATACATGTGTGAATATATAGACAAACAAAGTGTCACTAGTATGCCTCTACTTGACTAGCTCGTTAATCAAAGATGGTTATGTTTCCTAACCATGGACAAAGAGTTGTCATTTGATTAATGGGATCACATCATTAGTTGAATGATCTAATTGACATGACCCATTCCATTAGCTTAGCACCCGATCGTTTAGTATGTTGCTATTGCTTTCTTCATGACTTATACATGTTCTTATGACTATGACATTATGTAACTCCCGTGTGCCGGAGGAACACTTTGTGTGCTACCAAACGTCACAACGTAACTGGGTGATTATAAAGGTGCTCTACAGGTGTCTCCAAAGGTACATGTTGGGTTGACGTATTTTGAGATTAGGATTTGTCACTCCGATCGTCGGAGAGGTATCTCTGGGCCCTCTCGGTAATGCACATCACTTAAGCCTTGCAAGCATTGTAGCTAATGAGTTAGTTGCGAGATGGTGTATTACGGAACGAGTAAAGAGACTTGCCAGCAACGAGATTGAACTAGGTATTGGATACCGACGATCGAATCTCGGGCAAGTAACATACCGATGACAAAGGGAACAACGTATGTTGTTATGCCGTCTGACCGATAAAGATCTTCGTAGAATATGTAGGAGCCAATATGGGCATCCAGGTCCCGCTATTGGTTATTGACCAGAGACATGTCTCGGTCATGTCTACATTGTTCTCGAACCCGTAGGGTCCGCACGCTTAAGGTTTCGATGACAGTTATATTATGAGTTTATACGTTTTGATGTACCGAAGGTTGTTCGGAGTCCCGGATGTGATCACAGACATGACGAGGAGTCTCGGAATGGTTGAGACATAAAGATTGATATATTGGAAGCCTATGTTTGGATATCGGAAGTGTTCCGAGTGAAATCGGGATTTTACCGGAGTACCGGGAGGTTACCGGAACCCCCCAGGAGGTATATGGGCCTTAGTGGGCCTTAGTGGAAAAGAGAAGAGGCAGCCGGAGATGGGCTGCGCGCCCCTCCCCTCCCTTGGTCTGAATAGGACAAGGAGAGGGGGCCGACCCCCCTTCCTCTTTTCCCCCCTCCGCGAATCCTATTCCAACTAGGATTGGGGGGAGGGAATCCTACTCCCGGAGGGAGTAGGACTCCTCCTGGCGCGCCTATGATGGCCGGCCGGCCTCCCCCCTTGAGCCTTTATATACGGAGGCAGGGGCACCCCAGAGACACACAAGTTGATCCATGTGATCATATTCTTAGCCGTGTGCGGCGCCCCCTGCCACCATAGTCCTTGATAATATTGTAGCGGTGCTTAGGCGAAGCCCTGCGACAGTAGTGCATCAAGATCGTCACCACGCCGTCGTGCTGACGGAACTCTTCCCCGACACTTTGCTGGATTGGAGTCCGGGGATCGTCATCGAGCTGAACGTGTGCTAGAACTCGGAGGTGCCGTAGTTTCGGTGCTTGATCGGTCGGGCCGTGAAGACGTACGACTACATCAACCAAACGCTTCCGTTGTCGATCCACAAGGGTACGTAGATCACACTCTCCCCTCTTGTTGCTATGCATCACCATGATCTTGCGTGTGCGTAGGATTTTTTTTGAAATTACTACGTTCCCCAACAGTGGTATCCGAGCCTAGGTTTTATGTGTTGATGTTATATGCACTAGTAGAACACAAGTGAGTTGTGGGCGATATAAGTCATACTGCTTACTAGCATGTCATACTTTGGTTCGGCGGTATTGTTGGATGAAGCGGCCCGTACCGACATTACGCGTACGCTTACGTGAGACCGGTTCTCCTGACGTGCTTTGCACATAGGTGGCTTGCGGGTGACAGTTTCTCCAACTTTAGTTGAACCGAGTGTGGCTACGCCCGGTCCTTGCGAAGGTTAAAACAGCACCAACTTGACAAACTATCGTTGTGGTTTTGATGCGTAGGTAAGATTGGTTCTTGCTTAAGCCCGTAGCAGCCACGTAAAACTTGCAACAACAAAGTAGAGGACGTCTAACTTGTTTTTGCAGGGCATGTTGTGATGTGATATGGTCAAGACATGATGCTGAATTTTATTGTATGAGATGATCATGTTTTGTAACCGAGTTATCGGCAACTGGCAGGAGCCATATGGTTGTCGCTTTATTGTATGCAATGCAATCGCGCTGTAATGCTTTACTTTATCACTAAGCAGCAGCGATAGTCGTGGAAGCATAAGATTGGCGAGACGACAACGATGCTACGATGGAGATCAAGGTGTCGCGCTGGTGACGATGGTGATCATGACGGTGCTTCGGAGATGGAGATCACAAGCACAAGATGATGATGGCCATATCATATCACTTATATTGATTGCATGTGATGTTTATCTTTTATGCATCTTATCTTGCTTTGATTGATGGTAGCATTATAAGATGATCTCTCACTAAATTATCAAGATAAAAGTGTTCTCCCTGAGTATGCACCATTGCCAAAGTTCGTCGTGCCCAGACACCACGTGATGATCGGGTGTGATAAGCTCTACGTCCATCTACAACGGGTGCAAGCCAGTTTTGCACACGCAGAATACTCAGGTTAAACTTGATGAGCCTAGCATATGCAGATATGGCCTCGGAACACTAAGATCGAAAGATCGAGCGTGAGTCATATAGTAGATATGATCAACATAGTGATGTTCACCATTGAAAACTACTCCATTTCACGTGATGATCGGTTATGGTTTAGTTGATTTGGATCACGTGATCACTTAGAAGATTTGAGGGATGTCTATCTAAGTGGGAGTTCTTAAGTAATATGATTAATTGAACTTAAATTTATCATGAACTTAGTACCTGATAGTATCTTGCTTATGTATGTTTGATTGTAGATAGATGGCCCGTGTTGTTGTTCCGTTGAATTTTAATGCGTTCCTTGAGAAAGCAAAGTTGAAAGATGATGGTAGCAATTACACGGACTGGGTCCGTAACTTGAGGATTATCCTCATTGCTGCATAGAAGAATTACATCCTGGAAGCACCGCTGGGTGCTAGGCCTGCTGCTGGAGCAACACCAGATGTTATGAACGTCTGGCAGAGCAAAGCTGATGACTACTCGATAGTTCAGTGTGCCATGCTTTACGGCTTAGAATCGGGACTTCAACGACGTTTTGAACGTCATGGAGCATATGAGATGTTCCAGGAGTTGAAGTTAATATTTCAAGCAAATGCCCGGATTGAGAGATATGAAGTCTCCAATAAGTTCTATAGCTGCAAGATGGAGGAGAACAGTTCTGTCAGTGAGCATATACTCAAAATGTCTTGGTATAATAATCACTTGATTCAGATGGGAGTTAATCTTCCAGATGATTGCGTCATTGACAGAATTCTCCAATCACTGACACCAAGCTACAAGAGCTTCGTGATGAACTATAATATGCAAGGGATGAATAAGACTATTCCCGAGCTCTTCGCAATGCTGAAAGCTGCGGAGGTAGAAATCAAAAAGGAGCATCAAGTGTTGATGGTCAACAAGACCACTAGTTTCAAGAAAAAGGGCAAAGGGAAGAAGAAGGGGAACTTCAAGAAGAACAGCAAGCAAGTTGCTGCTCAAGAGAAGAAACCCAAGTCTGGACCTAAGCCTGAAACTGAGTGCTTCTACTGCAAGCAGACTGGTCACTGGAAGCGGAACTGCCCCAAGTATTTGGCGGATAAGAAGGATGGCAAGGTGAACAAAGGTATATGTGATATACATGTTATTGATGTGTACCTTACTAGAGCTCGCAGTAGCACCTGGGTACTTGATACTGGTTCTGTTGCTAATATTTGCAACTCGAAACAGGGACTACGGAATAGGCGAACACTGGCAAAGGACGAGGTGACGATGTGCGTGGGAAACGGTTCAAAAGTCGATGTGATCGCGGTCGGCACGCTACCTCTACATCTACCTTCGGGATTAATATTAGACCTAAATAATTGTTATTTGGTGCCAGCGTTGAGCATGAACATTATATCTGGATCTTGTTTAATGCGAGACGGTTATTCATTTAAATCAGAGAATAATGGTTGTTCTACTTATATGAGTAATATCTTTTATGGTCATGCACCTTTGAAGAGTGGTCTATTTTTGATGATTCTTGATAGTAGTAACACACATATTCATAATGTTGAAGCCAAAAGATGCAGAGTTGATAATGATAGTGCAACTTATTTGTGGCACTACCGTTTAGGTCATATCGGTGTAAAGCGCATGAAGAAACTCCATACTAATGGACTTTTGGAACCACTTGATTATGAATCACTTGGTACTTGCGAACCGTGCCTCATGGGCAAGATGACTAAAACACCGTTCTCCGGTACTATGGAGAGAGCAACAGATTTGTTGGAAATCATACATACAGATGTATGTGGTCCGATGAATATTGAGGCTCGTGGCGGATATCATTATTTTCTCACCTTCACAGATGACTTATGTAGATATGGGTATATCTACTTAATGAAACATAAGTCTGAAACATGTGAAAAGTTCAAAGAATTTCAGAGTGAAGTTGAAAATCATCGTAACAAGAAAATAAAGTTTCTACGATCTTATCGTGGAGGAGAATATTTGAGTTACGAGTTTGGTGTACATTTAAAACAATGTGGAATAGTTTCGCAACTCACGCCACCCAGAACACCACAGTGTAATGGTGTGTCCGAACGTCGTAATCGTACTTTACTAGATATGGTGCGATCTATGATGTCTCTTACTAATTTACCGCTATCGTTTTGGGGTTATGCTTTAGAGACGGCCGCATTCACGTTAAATAGGGCACCATCAAAATCCGTTGAGACGACACCTTATGAACTATGGTTTGGCAAGAAACCAAAGTTGTCGTTTCTTAAAGTTTGGGGCTGTGATGCTTATGTGAAAAAGCTTCAACCTGATAAGCTCGAACCCAAATCGGAGAAATGTGTCTTCATAGGATACCCAAAGGAGACTGTTGGGTACACCTTCTATCACAGATCCGAAGGCAAGATATTCGTTGCTAAGAATGGATCCTTTCTAGAGAAGGAGTTTCTCTCGAAAGAAGTGAGTGGGAGGAAAGTAGAACTTGACGAGGTAACTGTACCTGCTCCCTTATTGGAAAGTAGTACATCACAGAAACCTGTTTCTGCGACACCTACACCAATTAGTGAGGAAGCTAATGATAATGATCATGAAACTTCAGAACAAGATACTACTGAACCTCGTAGATCAACCAGAGTAAGATCCGCGCCAGAGTGGTACGGTAATCCTGTTCTGGAAATCATGCTACTAGATCATGATGAACCTACGAACTATGAAGAAGCGATGGTGAGCCCAGATTCCACAAAATGGCTTGATTCCATGAAATCTGAGATGGGATCCATGTATGAAAACAAAGTATGGACTTCGGTTGACTTGCCCGATGATCGGCAAGCAATTGAGAATAAGTGGATCTTCAAGAAGAAGACTGACGCTGATAATAGTATTACTGTCTACAAGGCTCGACTTGTCGCAAAAGGTTTTTGACAAGTTCAAGGGGTTGACTACGATGAGACCTTCTCACCAGTAGCGATGCTTAAGTCTGTCCGAATCATGTTAGCAATTGCCGCATTTTATGATTATGAAATTTGGCAGATGGATGTCAAAACTGCATTCCTGAATGGTTTTCTGGAAGAAGAGTTGTATATGATGCAACCGGAAGGTTTTGTCGATCCAAAGGGAGCTAACAAAGTGTGCAAGCTCCAGCGATCCATTTATGGACTGGTGCAAGCCTCTCGGAGTTGGAATAAACGTTTTGATAGTGTGATCAAAGCATTTGGTTTTATACAGACTTTTGGAGAAGCCTGTATTTACAAGAAAGTGAGTGGGAGCTTTGTAGCATTTCTGATATTATATGTGGATGACATATTACTAATTGGAAATGATGTAGAATTTCTGGATAGCATAAAGGGATACTTGAATAAAAGTTTTTCAATGAAAGACCTTGGTGAAGCTGCTTACATATTAGGCATTAAGATCTATAGAGATAGATCAAGACGCTTAATTGGACTTTCACAAACAACATACCCTGACAAAGTTTTGAAGAAGTTCAAAATGGATCAAGCAAAGAAAGGATTCTTGCCTGTGTTACAAGGTGTGAAATTGAGTAAGACTCAATGCCCGACCACTGCAGAAGATAGAGAGAATATGAAAGATGTTCCCTATGCTTCAACCAGAGGCTCTATCATGTATGCAATGCTGTGTACCAGACCTGATGTGTGCCTTGCAATAAGTTTAGCAGGGAGGTACCAAAGTATTCCAGGAGTGGATCACTGGACAGCGGTCAAGAACATCCTGAAATACCTGAAAAGGACTAAGGATATGTTTCTCGTATATGGAGGTGACAAAGAGCTCATCGTAAACGGTTACGTTGATGCAAGCTTTGACACTGATCCGGACGATTCTAAATCACAAACCGGATACGTGTTTACATTAAACGGTGGAGCTGTCAGTTGGTGCAGTTCTAAACAAAGCGTTGTGGCAGGATCTACATGTGAAGCGGAGTACATAGCTGCTTCGGAAGCAGCAAACGAAGGAGTCTGGATGAAGGAGTTCATATCCGATCTAGGTGTCATACCTAGTGCATCGGGACCAATGAAAATCTTTTGTGACAATATCGGTGCAATTGCCTTGGCAAAGGAATCCAGATTTCACAAGAGAACCAAGCACATCAAGAGACGCTTCAATTCCATCCGGGATCTAGTCCAGGTGGGAGACATAGAGATTTGCAAGATACATACAGATCTGAATGTTGCAGACCCGTTGACTAAGCCTCTTCCACGAGCAAAACATGATCAGCACCAAGGCTCCATGGGTGTTAGAATCATTACTGTGTGATCTAGACTATTGACTCTAGTGCAAGTGGGAGACTGAAGGAAATATGCCCTAGAGGCAATAATAAAGTTATTATTTATTTCCTTATAATCATGATAAATGTTTATTATTCATGCTAGAATTGTATTAACCGGAAACATAATACATGTGTGAATACATAGACAAACAAAGTGTCACTAGTATGCCTCTACTTGACTAGCTCGTTAATCAAAGATGGTTATGTTTCCTAACCATGGACAAAGAGTTGTCATTTGATTAACGGGATCACATCATTAGTTGAATGATCTGATTGACATGACCCATTCCATTAGCTTAGCACCCGATCATTTAGTATGTTGCTATTGCTTTCTTCATGACTTATACATGTTCCTATGACTATGAGATTATGTAACTCCCGTGTGCCGGAGGAACACTTTGTGTGCTACCAAACGTCACAACGTAACTTGGTGATTATAAAGGTGCTCTACAGGTGTCTCCAAAGGTACATGTTGGGTTGACGTATTTCGAGATTAGGATTTGTCACTCCAATCGTCGGAGAGGTATCTCTGGGCCCTCTCGGTAATGCACATCACTTAAGCCTTGCAAGCATTGCAGCTAATGAGTTAGTTGCGGGATGATGTATTATGGAACGAGTAAAGAGACTTGCCAGCAACGAGATTGAACTAGGTATTGGATACCGACGATCGAATCTCGGGCAAGTAACATACCGATGACAAAGGGAACAAAGTATGTTGTTATGCGGTCTGGCCGATAAAGATCTTCGTAGAATATGTAGGAGCCAATATGGGCATCCAGGTCCCGCTATTGGTTATTGACCAGAGACATGTCTCGGTCATGTCTACATTGTTCTCAAACCCGTAGGGTCCGCACGCTTAAGGTTTCGATGACAGTTCTATTATGAGTTTATATGTTTTGATGTACCGAAGGTTGTTCGGAGTCCCGGATGTGATCACAGACATGATGAGGAGTCTCGAAATGGTCGAGACATAAAGATTGATATATTGGAAGCCTATGTTTGGATATCGGAAGTGTTCCGAGTGAAATCAGGATTTTACCGGAGTACCGGGAGGTTACCGGAACCCCCCGGGAGGTATATGGGCCTTAGTGGGCCTTAGTGGAAAAGAGAAGAGGCAGCCGGAGATGGTCCGCGCGCCCCTCCCCTCCCTTGGTCCGAATAGGACAAGGAGAGGGGGCCGGCCCCCCTTCCTCTTTTCCCCCCTCCGCGAATCCTATTCCAACTAGGATTGGGGGGGGGGGAATCCTACTCCCGAAGGGAGTAGGACTCCTCCTGGCGCGCCTATGATGGCCGACCGGCCTCCCCCCCTTGAGCCTTTTTATACGGAGGCAGGGGCACCCCATAGACACACAAGTTGATCCACGTGATCATATTCTTAGCCGTGTGCTGCGCCCCCTGCCACCATAGTCCTCGATAATATTGTAGCGGTGCTTAGGCGAAGCCCTGCGACAGTAGTGCATCAAGATCGTCACCACGCCGTCATGCTGACGGAACTCTTCCCCGACACTTTGCTGGATCGGAGTCCGGGGATCGTCATCGAGCTGAACGTGTGCTAGAACTCGGAGGTGTCGTAGTTTCGGTGCTTGATCGGTCGGGCCGTGGAGACGTACGACTACATCAACCAAACGCTTCCGTTGTCGATCCACAAGGGTACGTAGATCACACTCTCCCCTCTTGTTGCTATGCATCACCATGATCTTGCGTGTGCGTAGGATTTTTTTTGAAATTACTACGTTCCCCAACAGCCGCCCCCTTGGAGATTGCATCTCCTAGGGCCGGCGCCCCCAAGGCCCCTATATAAAGAGGGGGGGGAGGGCAGCCGCACCCTTGCTCTTGGCGCCTCCCTCTCCCTCCGTAACACCTCTCCTCCCCGCTTGCGCTTGGCGAAGCCCTGCCGGGATCCTGCTGCATCCACCACCACGCCGTCGTGCTGCTGGATCTTCATCAACCTCTCCTTCCCCCTTGCTAGATGAAGAAGGAGGAGACGTCTTCCCAACCGTACGTGTGTTGAACGCGGAGGTGCTGTCCGTTCGGCACTTGGTCATCGGTGATTTGGATCACGACGAGTACGACTCCATCAACCTCGTTCTCTTGAACGCTTCCGCACGCAATCTACAAGGGTATGTAGATGCACTCCTCTCTCCCTCGTTGCTAGATGACTCCATAGATTGATCTTGGTGATGCGTAGAAAATTTTAAAATTCTGCTACGTTCCGCAATAGTGGCATCATGAGCTAGGTCTATGCGTAGTTTCTATGCACGAGTAGAACACAAAGCAGTTGTGGGCGTGGATATTGTCAATTTGCTTGCCGTTACTAGTCTTATCTTGATTCAGCGGCATCGTGGGATGAAGCAGCCCAGACCGACCTTACACGTACGCTTACATGAGACCGGTTCCACCGATTGACATGCACTAGTTGCATAAGGTGGCTGGCGGGTGTCTGTCTCTCCCACTTTAGCCGGATCAGATTCGATGAAAAGGGTCCTTATGAAGGGTAAATAGAAATTGGCATATCACGTTGTGGTTTTGGCGTAGGTAAGAAACGTTCTTGCTAGAAACCTATAGCAGCCACGTAAAAACTTGCAACAACAATTAGAGGACGTCTAACTTGTTTTTGCAGCATGTGCCGTGTGATGTGATATGGCCAAAAGGATGTGATGAATGATATATGTGATGTATGAGATTGATCATGTTCTTGTAATAGGAATCACGACTTGCATGTCGATGAGTATGACAACCGGCAGGAGCCAGAGGAGTTGTCTTTATTTATTTATGACCTGCGTGTCAACATAAACGTCATGTAATTACTTTACTTTATTGCTAAAGCGTTAGCCATAGTAGTAGAAGTAATAGATGACGAGACAACTTCAAGAAGACACGATGATGGAGATCATGCTGATGGAGATCATGGTGTCATGCCGGTGACAACGATGATCATGGAGCCCCGAAGATGGAGATCAAAAGGAGCAAATGATATTGGCCATATCATGTCACTATTTGATTGCATGTAATGTTTAGCATGTTTTACATCTTATTTGCTTAGAACGACGGTAGCTTAAATAAGATGATCCCTCGTAATAATTTCAAGAAAGTGTTCCCCCTAACTGTGCACCATTGCGAAGGTTCGTTGTTTCGAAGCACCACGTGATGATCGGGTGTGATAGATTCTAACGTTCGAATACAATGGGTGTAAGCCAGATTTACACACGCAATACACTTAGGTTGACTTGACGAGCCTAGCATGTACAGACATGGCCTCGAAACACGGAAGACCGAAAGGTCGAGCATGAGTCGTATAGAAGATACGATCAACATGAAGATGTTCACCGATGTTGACTAGTCCGTCTCACGTGATGATCGGACACGGCCTAGTTAACTCGGATCATGTTTCACTTAGATGACTGGAGGGATGTCTATCTGAGTGGGAGTTCATTGAATAAATTGATTAGATGAACTTAATTATCATGAACTTAGTCTAAAATCTTTACAATATGTCTTGTAGATCAAATGGCCCATGTTGTCCTCAACTTCAACGCGTTCCTAGAGAAAACCAAGCTGAAAGACGATGGCAGCAACTATACGGACTGGGTCTGGAACCTGAGGATCATCCTCATAGCTGCCAAGAAAGATTATGTCTTAGAAGCACCGCTAGGTGACGCACTTGTCCCAGAGAACCAAGACGTTATGAACGCTTGGCAGTCACGTGCTGATGATTACTCCCTCGTTCAGTGCGGCATGCTTTACAGCTTAGAACCGGGGCTCCAAAAGCGTTTTGAGAGACACGGAGCATATGAGATGTTCGAAGAGCTGAAAATGGTTTTTCAAGCTCATGCCCGGGTCGAGAGATATGAAGTCTCTGACAAGTTCTTCAGTTGTAAGATGGAGGAAAATAGTTCTGTCAGTGAGCACATACTCAAAATGTCTGGGTTGCATAACCGCTTGACTCAGCTGGGAGTTAATCTCCCGGATGACGCGGTCATTGACAGAATCCTTCAGTCGCTTCCACCAAGCTACAAGAGCTTTGTGATGAACTTCAATATGCAGGGGATGGAAAAGACCATTCCTGAGGTATATTCAATGCTGAAATCAGCAAAGGTGGAAATAAAAAAGGAACATCAAGTGTTGATGGTGAATAAAACCACTAAGTTCAAGAAAGGCAAGGGTAAGAAGAACTTCAAGAAGGACGGCAAGGGAGTTGCCGCGCCTGGTAAGCAAGCTGCCGGGAAGAAGCCAAAGAATGGACCCAAGCCCGAGACTGAGTGTTTTTATTGCAAGGGAAGTGGTCACTGAAAGCAGAACTGCCCCAAATACTTAGCGGACAAGAAGGCCGGCAACACTAAAGGTATATGTGATATACATGTAATTGATGTGTACCTTACCAGTACTCGTAGTAGCTCCTGGGTATTTGATACCGGTGCGGTTGCTCACACTTGTAACTCAAAGCAGGAGCTGCGGAATAAACGGAGACTGGCGAAGGACGAGGTGACGATGTGAGTCGGGAATGGTTCCAAGGTCGATGTGATCGCCGTCGGCACGCTGCCTCTACATTTACCTACGGGATTAGTTTTAAACCTCAATAATTGTTATTTAGTGCCAGCTTTGAGCATGAACATTGTATCAGGATGTCGTTTAATTCGAGATGGCTACTCATTTAAATCCGAGAATAATGGTTGTTCTATTTATATGAGAGATATGTTTTATGGTCATGCTCCGTTGGTGAATGGTTTATTCTTAATAAATCTCGAGCGTAATGTTACACATATTCATAGTGTGAATACCAAAAGATGTAAGGTTGATAATGATAGTCCCACATACTTGTGGCACTGCCACCTTGGTCACATAGGTGTCAAACGCATGAAGAAGCTCCATACAGATGGACTTTTAGAGTCTCTTGATTACGAATCATTTGACACATGCGAACCATGCCTCATGGGTAAAATGACCAAGACTCCGTTCTCAGGAACAATGGAGCGAGCAACCAACTTATTGGAAATCATACATACTGATGTGTGCGGTCCAATGAGTGTTGAGGCTCGCGGTGGCTATCGTTATGTTCTCATCCTCACTAATGACTTGAGTAGATATGGGTATGTCTACTTAATGAAACACAAGTCTGAGACCTTTGAAAAGTTCAAGGAATTTCAGAGTGAGGTTGAGAATCAACGTGACAGGAAAATCAAGTTCTTGCCATCAGATCGTGGGGGAGAATACTTGAGTCACGAATTTGGCACACACTTAAGAAAATGTGGAATAGTTTCACAACTCACGCCGCCTGGAACACCTCAGCGTAATGGTGTGTCCGAACGTCGTAATCGCACTCTATTAGATATGGTGTGATCTATGATGTCTCTTACCGATTTACCGCTGTCATTTTGGGGCTATGCTTTAGAGACTGCCGCATTCACTTTAAATAGGGCTCCGTCGAAATCCGTTGAGACGACACCGTATGAATTATGGTTTGGGAAGAAACCTAAGCTGTCGTTTCTAAAAGTTTGGGGATGCGATGCTTATGTCAAGAAACTTCAACCTGAAAAGCTCGAACCCAAATTGGAAAAATGCGTCTTCATAGGATACCCTAAAGAAACTATTGGGTATACCTTCTACCTCAGATCCCAAGGCAAGATCTTTGTTGCCAAGAATGGGTCCTTTCTAGAGAAAGAGTTTCTCTCGAAAGAAATAAGTGGGAGGAAAGTAGAACTTGATGAAGTATTACCTCTTGAACTGGTAAGTGGCGCAGCTCAAGAAAATGTTCCTGAGGTGCCTGCACCAACTAGAGAGGAAGTTGATGATGATGATCATGAAACTTCAGATCAAGTTGCTACTGAACTTCGTAGGTCCACGAGGACACGTTCCGCACCAGAGTGGTACGACAACCCTGTCTTGGAAATCATGTTGTTAGACAACGGTGAACCTTCAAACTATGAAGAAGCAATGGCGGGCTCGGATTCCGACAAATGGCTAGAAGCCATGAAATCTGAGATAGGATCCACGTATGAAAACGAAGTATGGACTTTGACTGACTTGCCCGATGATCGGCGAGCCATAGAAAATAAATGGATCTTTAAGAAGAAGACAGACGCGGATGGTAACGTAACCATCTATAAAGCTCGACTTGTCGCTAAGGGTTATCGACAAGTTCAAGGGGTTGACTACGATGAGACTTTCTCACCCGTAGCGAAGCTGAAGTTCGTCCGAATCATGTTAGCAATTGCCGCATTCTATGATTATGAGATATGGCAAATGGACGTCAAAACGGCATTCCTTAATGGTTTCCTTAAGGAAGAATTGTATATGATGTAGCCGGAAGGTTTTGTCGATCCTAAGAATGTTGACAAGGTGTGCAAGCTCCAACGCTCGATTTATGGGCTGGTGCAAGCATCTCGGAGTTGGAACATTCATTTTGATGAGATGATCAAAGCATTTGGGTTTACGCAGACTTATGGAGAAGCCTGCATTTACAAGAAAGTGAGTGGGAGCTCTGTAGCATTTCTCATATTGTATGTGGATGACATACTGTTGATGGGAAATGATATAGAATTCTTGAAAAGCATAAAGGCCTACTTGAACAAGTGTTTTTCAATGAAGGATCTTGGAGAAGCTGCTTATATATTAGGCATCAAGATCTATAGAGATAGATCGAGACGCCTCATTGGTCTTTCACAGAGTACGTACCTTGACAAGATATTGAAGAAGTTCAAAATGGATCAGTCAAAGAAGGGGTTCTTGCCTGTATTGCAAGGTACGAGATTGAGCACGGCTCAATGCCCGACCACGGCAGAAGATAGAGAAAAGATGAGTGTCGTCCCCTATGCCTCGGCCATAGGGTCTATCATGTATGCTATGCTATGTACCAGACCTGATGTAAACCTTGCCGTAAGTTTGGTAGGAAGGTACCAAAGTAATCCCGGCATGGAACACTGGACAACGGTCAAGAATATCCTGAAGTACCTGAAAAGGACTAAGGATATGTTTCTCATTTATGGAGGTGACGAAGAGCTCGTCGTAAAGGGTTACGTCGATGCTAGCTTCGACACAGATCTGGATGACTCTAAGTCACAAAACGGATACGTGTATATTTTGAATGGTGGGGTAGTAAGCTGGTGCAGTTGCAAGCAGAGCGTTGTGGCGGGATCTACATGTGAAGCGGAGTACATGGCAGCCTTGGAGGCAGCACAAGAAGCAGTCTGGGTGAAGGAGTTCATTACCGACCCAGGAGTCATACCCAATGCGTCGGGCCCGATGACTCTCTTCTGTGACAACACTGGAGCTATTGCCCTTGCCAAGGAGCCCAGGTTTCACAGGAAGACCAGGCATATCAAGCGTCGCTTCAACTCCATTCGTGAAAGTGTTCAAAATGGAGACATAGAGATTTGTAAAGTACATACGGACCTTAATGTGGCAGATCCGTTGACTAAACCTCTCCCTAGAGCAAAACATGATCAACACCAGAACTGCATGGGTGTTCGATTCATCACAATGTAACTAGAATATTGACTCTAGTGCAAGTGGGAGACTGTTGGAAATATGCCCTAGAGGCAATAATAAAATGGTTATTATTATATTTCTTTGTTCATTATAATTGTCTATTGTTCATGCTATAATTGTGTTATCCGGAAATCGTAATACATGTGTGAATACATAGACCACAACACGTCCCTAGTGAGCCTCTAGTTGACTAGCTCGTTGATCAAAAGATAGTCATGGTTTCCTGACTATGGACATTGGATGTCATTGATAACGGAATCACATCATTAGGAGAATGATGTGATGGACAAGACCCGATCCTAAGCATAGCTCAAAGATCGTGTAGTTCGTTTGCTATAGCTTTTCCGAATGTCAAGTATCATTTCCTTAGACCATGAGATTGTGCAACTCCCGAATACCGTAGGAGTACCTTGGGTGTGCCAAACGTCACAACGTAACTGGGTGACTATAAAGGTACACTATAGGTATCTCCGAAAGTGTCTGTTGGGTTGGCACGAATCGAAACTGGGATTTGTCACTCCGTATGACGGAGAGGTATCTCTGGGCCCACTCGGTAATGCATCATCATAATGAGCTCAATGTGACCAAGTGGTTGATCACAGGATCATGCATTATGGCACGAGTAAAGTGACTTGCCGGTAACGAGATTGAACGAGGTATTGGGATACCGACGATCGAGTCTCGGGCAAGTAACGTACCGATTGACAAAGGGAATTGTATACGGATTGATTGAATCCTCGACATCATGGTTCATCCGATGAGATCATCGTGGAGCATGTGGGAGCCAACATGGGTATCCAAATCCCGCTGTTGGTTATTGACCGGAGAGGCGTCTCGGTCATGTCTGCATGTCTCCCGAACCCGTAGGGTCTACACACTTAAGGTTCGGTGACGCTAGGGTTGTAGAGATATTAGTATGCAGTAACCCTAAAGTTGTTCGGAGTTCTGGATGAGATCCCGGACGTCACGAGGAGTTCCGGAATGGTCCGGAGGTAAAGATTTATATATAGGAAGTCCAGTTTCGGCCATCGGGAAGGTTTCAGGGGTCGCCGGTATTGTACCGGGACCACTGGAAGGGTCCCGGGGGTCCACCGGGTGGGGCCACCTATCTCGGAGGGCCCCATGGGCTGAAGTGGGATGGGAACCAGCCCCTGGTGGGCTGGTGCGCCCCCCCTTGGCCCTCCCCTGCGCCTAGGGTTGGGAAACCCTAGGGGTGGGGGCGCCCCCCACTTGGCTTGGGGGGAAGCCACCCCTTGGCCGCCGCCCCCTTGGAGATTGCATCTCCTAGGGCCGGCGCCCCCCAAGGCCCCTATATAAAGAGGGGGGGAGGGAGGGCAGCCGCACCCTTGCTCTTGGCGCCTTCCTCTCCCTCCGTAACACCTCTCCTCCCCGCTTGCGCTTGGCGAAGCCCTGCCGGGATCCTGCTGCATCCACCACCACGCCGTCGTGCTGCTGGATCTTCATCAACCTCTCCTCCCCCCTTGCTGGATCAAGAAGGATGAGACATCTTCCCAACCATACGTGTGTTGAACGCGGAGGTGCTGTCCGTTTGGCACTTGGTCATCGGTGATTTGGATCACGACGAGTACGACTCCATCAACCCCGTTCTCTTGAACGCTTCCGCGCGCGATCTACAAGGGTATGTAGATGCACTCCTCTCTCCCTCATTGCTAGATGACTCCATAGATTGATCTTGGTGATGCGTAGAAAATTTTAGAATTCTGCTACGTTCCCCAACAACCGCGTCCAACAGCCACCCTGCGCCGCTCGGAGATGTCCAGGACATCGCCTGCGACTTCCACGTCGTCTCCGAGGAGCAGATCAAGCCAGGGAACCGCCAAGCCACCGGAATCATCCATCCCCTTCGTCGGACGCTGCCGCTACCTCACTGCCGTCGTCTCGCTCCACCAAGCCTCCCTGAGCCCACGCTAGCACCACTACAGGCTCGCGGTGAGCCTCCACTTCCTTCCTCCCTCTCTGTTTCATCTTGTTCGCCCGTAGTAGCCCTGCTGCCGATGCCGACGGCCGTCACCGCGATAGTGACCGCGTACAGCCGCACATCGCCCTTCCTCCCATCCGCGTGTCCGCACCCCGGGTCACGCCCTGCACGCGCCCTGCTCCTCTCACCCGTGCCCGCGCTCATTTCCCCGCCAACGCCGCATACCCCTCAAGCCCCTCACCGCTGCCGCTGTGGTGGTTGCGCTCCTCAAGCCCCTCACCGCGCCCTGCGCTACTGGCACGCGTGATACCTGCAAGTCATGGCCTCGCCCCTGCTAGACCCGCCTCCTGGCCATATCCCGCCACTCCCGCGACCTGCTACACGCGCTCGCCGAGCTCGGATCGCCCGTGACCGCTCCACTCCCTGGCCCCGCCCGCGGCTTGTCTCGTCGGCGCGCGCGCCATCGCTTCCGCCTCCCACCTTGTCCCGATGCCCAGTGCCGCCGCCGCTGCCTGCCGTCCAAGCGCGGCCGTCGGCCCACTCCTCTGCTTCCTCGCCCGGCCACGCCGCCCGCTGGTCTCCGCCCGCCTCTGTGGGCCTCCGCCTGGCCACGCCCGGCGCCTTGCTCCCGGCTCCCAGCGCGCTCCGCCCCCTACTCCGGCTACTGCTGCTGCGTCCACCGCCGGCGCCCCTCGCCTCCATCGCTCGGACCACCGCCGCCTACTTTTGCCGCGCCCGCCAATGCCGTGATGGCTCCCAGGCGCGCTCGTTCGGGTGGGCGCCCGCATCACCGCTCGCCCACCTCCTGGTTGGCCCTATGGGCCTTTGACAGATGGGGCCCGCCCCCTTTAAGAATAAAAATGTGTTTTTAAAAATATATATAATAATAATTATAATTAAATAATTGATTAATTAACTTAATTGAAATTTTCTTAATTAACTTAAAGTAGTTAACCTGCTAATTAAACTACCTAATCTTTAATTAGTTCGGTAGGTGTATGACAGGGAGGCCCCACCCCTTGTTGACCAGTCAATGTTGACTAGTCAACTGGGACCCCCTGGACCCACTGTCATTTTCTGGTGCACTGCACCGGGTGCACCTAGCAATTTCCTGTTTATTTTTGAATTAATAATAATTTCAGAATAATGTTAAAACTTTGATAAATCATAGAAAATAAACCGTAACTCGGATGAAAATACTTTGTACATGAAAGTTGCTCAGAACGGCGAGACAAATCCGGATACGCAGCCCGTTAGTCCGCCACACATCCCTAGCATAGCAGACACACAACTTTCCCCCTCCGGTTCACGAGTCCGAAAACGCGAAACACCGGGGATACTTTCTCGGATGTTTCCCCCCTTCGCCGGTATCACCTCCTACTGCGTTAGATCACCCCTAGCATTGTGTATCACCATGTTATGCTTTGTGTTGCTTTGATTGCTCTGTTATTTATGATGTTCCCCCTCCATTACTTCTTTTCGGTAGACTCCGAGACTACTATTGATGTTCGTGTGTTCGACTACATTGAAGATGACCCCTCTCTCTTGCCAGAGCAACCAGGCAAGCCCCCCCTTGATCACCAGATATCGCATATTCTTCTCTATACTGCTTGCATTAGATTAGTGTAGCATGTTACTGCTTTTAGTTAATCCTATACTGCTGCATAGCCTGTCCTTGCTACTACTGTTGTTACCTTTACCTGCTATCCTACTGCTTAGTATAGGATGCTAGTGTTCCATCAGTGGCCCTACACTCTTGTCCATCTGCCATGCTATACTACTGGGCCGTGATCACTTCGGGAGGTGATCACGGGCATATACTATATACTTTACACTGTTACATTACCGGTGATACTGTTTGGAGATGGGGGCTGAAGGGGCAGGTGGCTCCATCCAGGTAGTGGTGGGCCTGAGTTCCCGACGGCCCCCAACTGTTACTTTGAGGTGGAGCGACAGGGCAGGTTGAGACCACCTAGGAGAGAGGTGGGCCTGGCCCTAGTCGGTGTTCGCGGTTACTTCAAAATAACACGCTTAACGAGATCTGGGTATTTGATTTGAGTCTGGCTACTGGCTTATATGCACTAACCATCTACACGGGGACAGTTATGGGCACTCGACGTCGTGGTATCAGCCGAAGCCTTCGTGACGTCAGCGACTGAGCGGCGCGCGCCGGGTTGGACTGGAACGCCTGCTCTTGTATAAGGGAGGCTAGGTCTATTGGGGAACGTAGTAATTTCAAAAAATTTCGTACGCACACGCAAGATCATGGTGATGCATAGCAACGAGGGGAGAGTGTGATCTACGTACCCTTGTAGACCGACAGCGGAAGCGTTATGACAACACGGTTGATGTAGTCGTACGTCTTCACGGCCCGACCGATCAAGCACCGAAACTACGGCACCTCCGAGTTCTAGCACACGTTCAGCTCGATGACGATCCCCGGACTCCGATCCAGCAAAGTGCCGGGGAAGAGTTCCGTCAGCACGACGGCGTGGTGCGATCTTGATATAATACCGTCGCAGGGCTTCGCCTAAGCACCGCTACAATATTATCGAGGATTATGGTGGAAGGGGGCACCGCACACGACTAAGAATATGATCACGTGGATCAACTTGTGTGTCTAGGGGTGCCCCCTGCCCCCGTATATAAAGGAGCAAGGGGAGGAGGCCGGCCGGCCCCTATGGCGCGCCAAGGAGGAGTCCTCCTCCTAGTAGGAGTAGGACTCCTACTAGGAGGGGGAAAGAAGTGGGGAGGGAGAAGGAAAGGGGGGCGCCGCCCCCCTCTCCTAGTCCAATTCGGACCAGGGGGGAGGAGGCGCGCGGCCCACCTTTGGCTGCCCCTCTCTCTCTCCACTAAGGCCCATATGGCCCATTACTTCTCCCGGGGGGGGGGGGGTTCCGGTAACCCTCCGGCTCTCCGGTTTTCTCCGAAATCACCCGGAACACTTCCGGTGTCCGAATATAGCCATCCAATATATCAATCTTTATGTCTCGACCATTTTGAGACTCCTCGTCATGTCCGTGATCACATCCGGGACTCCGAACTAACTTCGGTACATCAAAACTCATAAACTCATAATATAACTGTCATCAAAACCTTAAGCGTGCGGACCCTACGGGTTCGAGAACAATGTAGACATGACCGAGACACGTCTCCAGTCAATAACCAATAGCGGAACCTGGATGCTCATATTGGCTCCTACATATTCTACGAAGATCTTTATCGGTCGGACCGCATAACAACATACGTTGTTCCCTTTGTCATCGGTATGTTACTTGCCCGAGATTCGATCGTCGGTATCTCAATACCTAGTTCAATCTCGTTACCAACAAGTCTCTTTACTCGTTTCGTAATACATCATCTCGCAACTAACTCATTAGTTGCAATGCTTGCAAGGCTTATGTGATGTGCATTACCGAGAGGGCCCAGAGATACCTCTCCGACAATTGGAGTGGCAAATCCTAATCTGGAAATACGCCAACCCAACATGTACCTTTGGAGACACCTGTAGAGCTCCTTTATAATCACCCAGTTACGTTGTGATGTTTGGTAGCACACAAAGTGTTCCTCCGGTAAACGGGAGTTACATAACTCATAGTCATAGGAACATGTATAAGTCATGAAGAAAGCAATAGCAACATACTAAATGATCGGGTGCTAAGCTAATGGAATGGGTCATGTCAACCACATCATTCTCCTAATGATGTGATCCCATTAATCAAATGACAACACATGTCTATGGTTAGGAAACATAACCATCTTCGATTAACGAGCTAGTCAAGTAGAGGCATACTAGTGACGTTTGGTTTGTCTATGTATTCAAACAAGTATTATGTTTCCGAATAATACAATTCTAGCATGAATAATAAACATTTATCATGATATAAGGAAATAAAATAATAACATTATTATTGCCTCTAGGGCATATTTCCTTCAGTCTCCCACTTGCACTAGAGTCAATAATCTAGTTCACATCGCCATGTGATTCAACACTAATAGTTCACATCACCATGTGATTAACACCCATAGTTCACATTGTCATGTGACCTATACCCAAAGGGTTTACTATAGTCAGTAATCTAGTTCACATCGTTTATGTGATTAACACCCAAAGAGTACTAAGGTGTGATCATGTTTTGCTTGAGAGATAATTTTAGTCAACGGGTCTGTCACATACAGATCCATAAGTATTTTGCGAATTCTATGTCTACAATGCTCTGCACGGAGCTACTCTAGCTAATTGCTCCCACTTTCAATATGTATCTAGATCGAGACTTAGAGTCATCCAGATCTGTGTCAAAACTTGCATCGACATAACTTTTTACGACGAACCTTTTTGTCACCTCCATAATTGAGAAATATTTCCTTATTTCACTAAGGATAATTTTGACCGCTGTCCAGTGATCTACTCTTAGATCACTATTGTACTCCCTTGCTTAACACAGTGTAGGGTATACAATAGATCTAGTACACAACATGGCATACTTTATAGAACCTATGGCTGAGGCACAGGGAATGACTTTCATTCTCTTTCTATCTTCTGCCGTGGTCGGGCTTTGAGTCTTACTCAATTTCACACCTTGTAAGACAGCCAAGAACTCTTTCTTTGACTGTTCCAATTTTTGAACTACTTCAAAATATTGTCAAGGTATGTACTCATTGAAAAAAAAACTTATCAAGCGTCTTGATCTATCTCTATAGATCTTGATGCTTAATATGTTAGCAGCTTCACCGAGGTCTTTCTTTGAAAAACTTCTTTCAAAACACTCCTTTATGCTTTGCAGAATAATTCTACATTATTTCTGATCAACAATATGTCATTCACATATACTTATCAGAAATGTTGTAGTGCTCCCACTCACTTTCTTGTAAATAGAGGCTTCACCGCAAGTCTGTATAAAACTGTATGCTTTGATCATCTCATCAAAGTGTATATTCCAACTCCGAGATGCTTGCACCATTCCATAGATGGATCGCTGGAGCTTGCATATTTTGTTAGCACCTTTAGGATTGACAAAACCTTCTGGTTGCATCATATACAACTCTTCTTTAAATCCATTAAGGAATGTAGTTTTGTTTATCCATTTGCCAGATTTCATAAAAATGCACCAATTGCAAACATGATTTGGACAGACTTAAGCATCGCCACGAGTGAGAAAATTTCATCATAGTCAACACCTTGAACTTTGTCAAAAACCTTTTTCGACAAGTCTAGCTTTGTATATAGTAACACTACTATCAGCTTCCGTCTTCCTCTTGAAGATCCATTTATTTTCTATGGCTTGCCGATCATCGGGCAAATCCATCAAAGTCCATACTTTGTTCTCATACATGGATCATATCTCAGATTTCATGGCCTCAAACCATTTCGCAGAATCTGGGCTCATCATCGCTTCCTCATAGTTCGCAAGTTCGTCATGGTCTAGTAACATGACTTCCAGAACAGGATTACCGTACCACTCTGGTGCGGATCTCACTCTGGTTTACCTACGAGATTCGGTAGTAACTTGATATGAAGTTACATGATCATCATCATTAGCTTCCTCACTAATTGGTGTAGTAGTCACAAGAACAGATTTTTGTGATGAACTACTTTCCAATAAGGGAGAAGGTACAATTACCTTATCAAGTTTTCTACTTTCCTCCCACTCACTTCTTTTGAGAGAAATTCCTTCTCTAGAAAGGATCCATTCAAAGCAACGAATATCTTGCCTTCGGATCTGTGATAGAAGGTGTACCCAACATTTTCTTTTGGGTATCCTATGAAGACGCACTTCTCCGATTTGGGTTTGAGCTTATTAGGTTGAAACTTTTTCACATAAGCATTGCAACCTCAAACTTTAAGAAACGACAGCTTAGGTTTCTTGCCAAACCATAGTTCATACGGTGTCTTTTCAACGGATTTGGATGGTGCCCTATTTAACGTGAATGCAGCTGTCTCTAATGCATAACCCCAAAACGATAGTGGTAGATCGGTAAGAGACATCATAGATCGCACCATATCTAATAAAGTACGGTTATGACGTTCGGACACACCATTACATTGTGGTGTTCCAGGTGGCGTGAGTAGTGAAACTATTTCACATTGTTTTTAACTGAAGGCCAAACTCGTAACTCAAATACTCTTCTCTACGATCAGATCGTAGAAACTTTATTTTCTTGTTACGATGATTTTTCACTTCACTCTGAAATTCTTTGAACTTTTCAAATGTTTCAGACTTATGTTTCATCAAGTAGATATACTCATATCTGCTCAAATCATCTGTGAAGATCAGAAAATAATGATACCTGTCGCGAGCCTCAATATTCATCGGACCACATACATCAGTATGTATGATTTCCAACAAATCTGTTGCTCGCTCCATTGTTCCGAAGAACAGAGTCTTAGTCATCTTGCCCATGAGGCATGGTTCGCAAGCATCAACTGATTCATAATCAAGTGATTCCAAAAGCCCATTAGCATGGAGTTTCTTCATGCGCTTTACACCAATATGACCTAAACAGAAGTGCCACAAATAAGTTGCACTATCATTATTAACTTTGCATATTTTGGTTTCAATATTATGATTATGTGTATCACTACGATCGAGATCCAACGAACTATTTTCATTGGGTGTGTAACCATATAAGGTTTTATTCATGTAAACAGAACAACAATTTATTCTCTTACTTAAATGAATAACCGTATTACAATAAACATGATCAAATCATATTCATGCTCAACGCAAACACCAAATAACACTTATTTAGGTTCAACACTAATCCCGAAATTATAGGGAGTGAGCGATGATGATCATATCAATCTTGGAACCACTTCCAACACACATCGTTACTTCACCCTTAACTAGTCTTTGTTTATTCTGCAACTCCCGTTTCGAGTTACTAATCTTAGCAACTGAACTAGTATCAAATACTGAGGGGTTGCTATAAACACTAGTAAAGTACACATCAATAACATGTATATCAAATATACTTATGTTCACTTTGCCATCCTTCTTATCCGCCAATCACTTGGGGTAGTTCCGCTTCCAGTGACCAGTCCCTTTGCAGTAGAAGCACTTAGTCTCAGGCTTAGGACCAGACTTGGGCTTCTTCACTTGAGCAGCAACTTGCTTGCTATTGAAGTTCCCCTTCTTCCCTTTGCCCTTTTCTTGAAACTAGTGGACTTGTCTACCATCAACACTTGATGTCTTTCTTGATTTCTACCTTCGTTAATTTCAGCATTACGAAGAGCTTGGGAATCGTTTCCGTTATCCCTTGCATATTATAGTTCATCACGAAGTTCTACTAACTTGGTGATGGTGACTAGAGAATTCTGTTAATCACTATTTTATTTGGAAGATTAACTCCCACTTGATTCAAGCGATTGTAGTACCCAGACAATCTGAGCACATGCTAACTGCTTGAGCGATTCTCCTCCATCTTTTAGCTATAGAACTTGTTGGCGACTTCATATCTCTCAACTCGGGTATTTGCTTGAAATATTAACTTCAACTCCTGGAACATCTCATATGGTCCATGACGTTCAAAACGTCTTTGAAGTCCCGATTCTAAGCCGTTAAGCATGGTGCACTAAACTATCAAGTAGTCATCATATTGAGCTAGCCAAACATTCATAACGTCTGTATCTGCTCCTGCAATAGGTCTGTCACCTAGCGGTGCATCAAGGACATAATTCTTCTATGCAGCAATGAGGATAAACCTCGGATCACGGATCCAATCCGCATCATTGCTACTAACATCTTTCAACACAATTTTATCTAGGAACATATCAAAATAAACACGGGGAAGCAACAACGCGAGCTATTGATCTACAACATAATTTGCAAAATACTACCAGGACTAAGTTCTTGATAAATTTAAGTTCAATTAATCATATTACTTAAGAACTCCCACTTAGATAGACATCCCTCTAATCCTCTAAGTGATCACGTGATCCAAATCAACTAAACCATGTCCGATCATCACGTGAGATGGAGCAGTTTCATTGGTGAACATCACTATGTTGATCATATCTACTATAAGATTCACGCTCGACCTTTCGGTCTCCGTGTTCCGAGGCCATATCTGTATATGCTTGGCTCGTCAAGTATAACCTGAGTATTCCGCGTGTGCAACTGTTTTGCACCCGTTGTATTTGAATGTAGAGCCTATCACACCCGATCATCACGTGGTGTCACAGCACGAAGAACTTTCGCAATGGTGCATACTCAGGGAGAACACTTCTTGATAATTAGTGAGAGATCATCTTAAGATGCTACCGTCAATCAAAGCAAGATAAGATGCATAAAAGATAAACATCACATGCAATCAATATAAGTGATATGATATGGCCATCATCATCTTGTGCTTGTGATCTCCATCTTCGAAGCACCGTCGTGATCACCATCGTCACCAGCGCAACACCTTGATCACCATCGTAGCATCATTGTCGTCTCGCCAATCTTATGCTTCCACGACTATCGCTACCGCTTAGTGATAAAGTAAAGCATTACAGCGCAATTGCATTGCATACAATAAAGTGACAACCATATGGATCCTGCCAGTTGCCGATAACTTGGTTACAAAACATGATCATATCATACAATAAAATTTAGCATCATGTCTTGACCATATCATATCACAACATGGCCTGCAAAAACAAGTTAGACGTCCTCTACTTTGTTGTTGCAAGTTTTACGTGGCTGCTACGGGCTTAAGCAAGAACCAATCTTACCTACGCATCAAAACCACAATGATAGTTTGTCAAGTTGGTGCTGTTTTAACCTTCGCAAGGACCGGGTGTAGCCACACTCGGTTCAACTAAAGTTGGAGAAACTGTTACCCGCTAGCCACCTTTGTGCAAAGCACGTCGGGAGAACCGGTCTCGCGTAAGCGTACGCGTAATGTCGGTCCGGGCCGCTTCGTCCAACAATACCGCCGAACCAAAGTATGACATGATGGTAAGCAGTATGACTTATATCGCCCACAACTCACTTGTGTTCTAGTCATGCATATAACATCAACACATAAAACCTGGGCTCGGATGCCACTGTTGGGGAACGTAGTAATTTCAAAAAATTTCCTACGCACACGCAAGATCATGGTGATGCATAGCAACGAGGGGAGAGTGTGATCTACGTACCCTTGTAGACCAACAGCGGAAGCGTTATGACAACGCGGTTGATGTAGTCGTATGTCTTCACGGCCCGACCGATCAAGCACCGAAACTACGGCACCTCCGAGTTGTAGCACACGTTCAGCTCGATGATGATCCCTGGACTCCGATCCAGCAAAGTGTCAGGGAAGAGTTCCGTCAGCACGACGGCATGGTGACGATCTTGATGTACTACCGTCGCAGGGCTTCGCCTAAGCACCGCTACAATATTATCGAGGATTATGGTGGAAGGGGGCACCGCACACGGCTAAGAATATGATCACGTGGATCAACTTGTGTGTCTAGGGTTGCCCCTGCCCCCGTATATAAAGGAGCAAGGGAAGGAGGCCGGCAGGCCCCTATGGCGCGCCAAGGAGGAGTCCTCCTCCTAGTAGGAGTAGGACTCCTACTAGGAGGGGAAAAGAAGTGGGGAGGGAGAAGGAAGGGGGCGCCGCCCCCCCTCTCCTAGTCCAATTCGGACCAGGGGGAGGAGGCGCGCGGCCCACCTTTGGCTGCCCCTCTCTCTCTC
>NC_041382.1:97543017-97545195 GCF_002162155.2 Triticum dicoccoides | reverse complement strand
CGGTAACTCTCCGGCTCTCCGGTTTTCTCCGAAATAACCTGGAACACTTCCGGTGCCCCAATATAGCCGTCCAATATATCAATCTTTATGTCTCGACCATTTCGAGACTCCTCGTCATGTCCGTGATCACATACGGGACTCCGAACTAACTTCGGTACATCAAAACTCATAAACTCATAATATAACTGTCATCGAAACCTTAAGCGTGCGGACCCTATGGGTTCGAGAACAATGTAGACATGACCGAGACACGTCTCCGGTCAATAACCAATAGCGGAACCTGGATGCTCATATTGGCTCCTACATATTCTACGAAGATCTTTATCGGTCAGACCGCATAACAACATACGTTGTTCCCTTTGTCATCGGTATGTTACTTGCCCGAGATTCGATCATCGGTATCTCAATACCTAGTTCAATCTCGTTACCGGCAAGTCTCTTTACTCGTTCCATAATACATCATCTCGCAACTAACTCATTAGTTGCAATGCTTGCAAGGCTTATGTGATGTGCATTACCGAGAGGGCCCAGAGATACCTCTCCAACAATCGGAGTGACAAATCCTAATCTCGAAATACGCCAACCCAACATGTACCTTTGGAGACACCTGTAGAGCTCCTTTATAATCACCCAGTTACGTTGTGACGTTTGGTAGCACACAAAGTGTTCCTCCGGTAAACGGGAGTTGCATAATCTCATAGTCATAGGAACATGTATAAGTCATGAAGAAAGCAATAGCAACATACTAAACGATCGGGTGCTAAGCTAATGGAATGGGTCATGTCAACCACATCATTCTCCTAATGATGTGATCCCATTAATCAAATGACAACACATGTCTATGGTTAGGAAACATAACCATCTTCAATTAACGAGCTAGTCAAGTAGAGGCATACTAGTGACGTTTGGTTTGTCTATGTATTCACACAAGTATTATGTTTCCGAATAATACAATTCTAGCATGAATAATAAAAATATATCATGATATAAGGAAATAAAATAATAACATTATTATTGCCTCTAGGGCATATTTCCTTCAAGGTCTGCTCACCGGCCGCGTTCGCAACGTGCAGGTGTGCAATGGGTGATGGGCCCAGACCCCTGCGCCATAGGATTTAGACCGGCGTGCTGACCTCTCTGTTGTGCCTAGGTAGGGCTGCGACGTGTTGATCTTCCGAGGCCGGGCATGACCCAGAAAAGTGTGTCCGGCCAAATGGGATCGAGCGTGTTGGGTTATGTGGTGTACCCCTGTAGGGAAGTTGATTTATTCGAATAGCCGTGTCCCTCGGTAAAAGGACGACCCGGAGGTGTACCTTGACCTTATGACAACTAGAACCGGATACTTAATAAAACACACCCTTCCAAGTGCCAGATACAACCTGTGATCGCTCTCTCACATGGCGACGAAGGGAGGATCATCGGTTAGGATTATGCTATGCGATGATACTAGGTGAACTTACCATCTACTCTCTTCTCCTGCTGCAAGATGGAGGTTACCAGAAGCGTAGTCTTCGAAAGGACTAGCTATCCCCCTCTTATTCCGGCTTTCTGCAGTTCAGTCCACATATGATACCCTTATTCCATTTGATACCAATGCATACATATGTAGTGTAGCTCCTTGCTTGCGAGTACTTTGGTGTGACGCCCGGATAATCAAGCTACAGTAAACCTCTGCTAACGGGGCCACGTCACCACGATTACTGTTGCTAATCTCACGATGATTCAAATCTCGTTCAAAGTCAAATTCAAAATCAAGTCAAACAAATAAAGTTTTCAAAAGTTAAAACTAAAATGTTCAAGATGGGTCAAATAAATCATGAGTAATTATGGTGGAGAAACCACATTTTGATAAAATAGTTAGATGCTCAAAAATAAACAAAACAATAACAAAAACAAATAAATAAATGCCTTTTTCAATTAATAAAATATTAACTAAGTTATTTCATTTCCCAAAACTATTGGGGCAGTGGAATATTTATTAAAACTAAATTAGGTACAACTTTGGTATTTTACAAAACTATAATAAAATAAAAAACTAAAAGAAAACAGAAAAGAAATAGAAGGAAAATAGAAACCAAAGAAAAGAAAGGCAAAGCCCCCCTCCCCCTGGGCCATTCGGCCCAACTGGGCATCCAGGCCTCTAGGAGGCCCACCCCATGCCCCCTGTATAACCCCTCC
>NC_041382.1:97542523-97542780 GCF_002162155.2 Triticum dicoccoides | reverse complement strand
GATCCCCTCTTCCCCACCCCACGATCCGATGTGGATCGGGGGCGCTCGCCCCCCCGACCCTGGTGACTGCGCCGCCCCGCGCCCCGACACCGGCGCCTTCCCCGGCGCCACCCCACCACCGAGGCCTCGCCTCCTCCCGGAGCCCCCTTCGTCGCGACGCCCTCCCGCCTCTGCACCAACCCCGGCGAACGCCGCCCCGTCGCCCACGGATCCCGTCACCGTCGCTTGGAACGCCCCTCGCCGGAAGCGTCCTCGCC
>NC_041382.1:97535101-97542009 GCF_002162155.2 Triticum dicoccoides | reverse complement strand
TTCCCCCCTCGTGCCCGTGCCGTGCGCGCAACGCGCCCGCGTGCCCGTTGCATCAGCGACGTCTGGCCGCGCCTCGCTGCTCGTCGGAGGCCGCCAGCCCGCGCCTCCTGCCATCCGCGCCGCCCCTGTGTCTGCCTTCGCTCGCCGCGGTCGGCCGGCGAGCCTTGCCTAGGCCACGACCTCGCCCCACCGCGCCCTGGTGACCTCCACCTACGCCCCGGGGTCACCCACTCGGGTGCTCGCGCCCATGCCCGAGGCCAGCCGCCCGAACGTCCGCGCCCGCACCTGCGGCGCCCGCAGCACCCAAACCCACTATGGCCCCTAGGGCCTATGACAGCCGGGCCCCACGCCCCCTGAACATTTAAAAATAATAATAAAAGTAAATAAATAAAATATTAATTAGTTAATTAATTAAAGATTTAATTAACTTAATTAATCCTGATTAGATTAACCTAATCATCTGGTTTAGTTAATTAACCTGTTAGGTTTAGTTAACAGTCAATGGCATGCGGGACCCACATGTCAGCTTGACCAGTCAACACCTCTGTTGACTGATAATGTCATGCTGACGTCATGCTGATGCAATAATACTATTTTCGAATTTAATTAATAATTAATAAGTTAGAAAATGATTTAAAAACTTTAAAAATTAATATAAAATAAACCGTAGCTCGGATGGAAAAACTTTGTACATGAAAGTTGCTCAGAACGACGAGACGAATCCGGATACGCGACCCGTTCGTCTGCCACACAACCCTAGCATAGTGAACCTGCAACATTTCACCTCCGGTTCATCTGTCCAAAAACGCGAAACACCGGGGATACTTTCCCGGATGTTTCCCCCCTTCACCGGTATCACCTACTACCGCGTTAGGGCACACCGAACACCGCGTATTGTCTTGTTATGCTTTGTGATACTTTGATTACTCTATTATTTATTGTGTTCCCTCTCCGTTACTTCTTTCCGATAGACCCCGAGACTGCCGGCGACCCCCAGTTCGACTACGGAGTTGACGGCCCCTCCTTGCCAGAGCAACCAGGCAAGCCCCCCCTTTGATCACCAGATATCGCCTACTCTTCTCTATACTGCTTGCATTAGAGTAGTGTAGCATGTTACTGCTTTCCGTTAATCCTATTCTGATGCATAGCCTGTCATTGCTGCTACAGTCATTGATACCTTACCCGCAATCCTAAATGCTTAGTATAGGATGCTAGTGTTCCATCAGTGGCCCTACACTCTTGTCCGTCTGCCATGCTATACTACTGGGCTGTGATCACTTCGGGAGGTGATCACGGGCATATACTATATACTTTACACTGTTACATTACCTGTGATACTGTTCGGAGTTGGGGGCTGAAGGGACAGGTGGCTCCACCCCGGTAGAGGTGGGCCTGGGTTCCCGACGGTCCCCGACTGTTACTTTGTGGCGGAGCGGCAGGGCAGGTTGAGACCACCTAGGAGACAGGTGGGCCTGGCCCTGTTTGGCATTCGCGGATACTTAACACGCTTAACGAGATCTTGGTATTTGATCTGAGTCGGCTACGAGCCTATACGCACTAACCATCTACGCGGGAGTAGTTATGGGTATCCCGACGTCGTGGTATCAGCCGAAGCACTTCAGACGTCAGCGACGGAGCGGCGCGCGCCGGATTGGAACATAAGCCTGCTCTTGCATTAAGGGGGCTAGTTCTGCTTCCGGCCGCCCTCGCAACGTGCAGGTGTGCTATGGGCGATGGGCCCAGACCCCTGTGCGCTTAGGTTTAGACCGGCGTGCTGGCCTCTCTGTTTTGCCTAGGTGGGGCTGCGACGTGTTGATCTTCCGAGGCCGGGCATGACCCAGGAAAGTGTGTCCGGCCAAATGGGATCGAGCGTGTTGGGCTATGTGGTGCACCCCTGCAGGGAAGTTAATCTATTCGAATAGCCGTGATCTTCGGTAACAGGACGACTTGGAGTTGTACCTTGACCTTATGACAACTAGAACCGGATACTTAATAAAACACACCCTTCCAAGTGCCAGATACAACCCGGTGATCGCTCTCTAACAGGGCGACGAGGAGGGGATCGCCGGGTAGGATTATGCTATGCGATGCTACTGGAGATGCTACTTGGAGATGCTACTTGGAGATGCTACTTGGAGGACTTCAGTCTACTCTCTTCTACATGCTGCAAGACGGAGGCTGCCAGAAGCGTAGTCTTCGACAGGATTAGCTATCCCCCTCTTATTCTGGCATTCTGCAGTTCAGTCCACTGATATGGCCTCTTTACACATATACCCATGCATATGTAGTGTAGCTCCTTGCTTGCGAGTACTTTGGATGAGTACTCACGGTTGCTTTCTCCCCCCTTTTTTCCCCTTTCCTTCCTTCCTGGTTGTCGCAACCAGATGCTGGAGCCCTGGAGCCAGACGCCACCGTCGACGACGACTACTACACTGGAGGTGCCTACTACTACGTGCAGCCCGTTGACGACGACCAAGAGTAGTTAGGAGGATCCCAGGCAGGAGGCCTGCGCCTCTTTCGATCTGTATCCCAGTTTGTGCTGGCCATCTTATGGCAACTTGTTTAACTTATGACTGTACTCAGATATTGTTGCTTCCGCTGACTCGTCTATGATCGAGCACTTGTATTCGAGCCCTCGAGGCCCCTGGCTTGTATTATGATGCTTGTATGACTTATTTTATTTGTAGAGTTGTGTTGTGATATCTTCCTGTGAGTCCCTGATCTTGATCGTACACATTTGCGTGCATGATTAGTGTATGATTGAATCGGGGGTGTCACAAGTTGGTATCAGAGCCGACTGCCTGTAGGAATCCCCCTTCTCAACTCCTTGGCCGAAGTCAAGTCTAGTCGTTGAAAAACTTTTACTAACATGGCTGTGTGGCCCATGGGCCCACGTCGCCATCGGGTGGTAGTAGGATCTTTTATTCCTCGACCTATACTCTGGGACTCTGACATCTCTTCTATTCGGGTTAAAGGAATTTTGCTAAATCTAACATTAGGATCTCGTTATCACTTTCACCCGGGGAGCCCCTTATTACTGATGATCGTCTGCTGCATGTGAAGACCCTGAAGATACTTTCCGTTGTTAAGCCGAGAACTTGTGTTCATCGCGTTTGCAATTCCCCTTCCACCGTCAACCCTTATGGGTAACTACTTACAGTTGTTATTCTTATATTATCCCCAGTTGGTCTTGTTATTACAAGATACCCTAAAAAAATCATCGTGGTTTCGATAATCCCTTGAGCTTACTGCCTTGCTGTTCTTGTCACTTGAATACCCCTACGGTTAATTCTCGCATTTATAGAATATCCGCTCATCCCCCAGTTGTTTATGTGTTACACAAAAGTCTTCGAAATACCACCCGATATTCCAAAAATCCTCAGCAACCTATTGCTCTGGAATTTCTTGTTTATTTTCATTATGATTAATCCCATAAGTATAGAAATCTTATTGACATTCCTTGTCATTATCATTTTGAGTCTGTTGACTCAATATGTTGCGAATGCACGTAATCATCAGTTGATCCTTTTAAATTATCTCTCCGGCTCAGACGTCTTTCAAACATGAGCTGGTTCTCGACCAAACTATCTGTCGTCGATTGTGCCTCTGGTATATTCAATCGATCCATCCTTGATCAGAACGTCTGCTTCTGATCCTTTGTTTTGGAAATCATAATTCCTTTTTATTTAAGCTTTGAATTATTCAGATGATTCCATAACCTGTTGCATTTGCATTCCTTCCTCTTCTGGTTGAGTACCGATACTCATATCAGATCCTTTGTGGACTATCAAGTCCTTTGTTGGATTGTTATCCGACAGTGTCCTTCACATTTGAACACTTTGTGAGTCCTTCCCCTTATACATGATGCCCTTGTTAAGTTGTATCCTCTGCTTGGCCAACCGTGCTCTACTTTCGGGCTTGTGTTATTTACTCTGGAAACTTGTGGTATATGTTTCTAAGAAGCCCATATGGGTTGAACATATGCCTTCTCTAAACCGTGTGAACCCGAAAGTTTTCACGAGTCATACTTATCTGGTATTGCACCAGGTAAAACTTTCAACAACTAATGTCATCTTTGAAATACGAGAGGTGAATGGAAGATTATGCATTGAGGAAGTGGGAGTCGACCTTGAACTTTGTGTTCATGCCCATGGACGCGATGTATATCCTATCCTGGAAGCTTCTTGTAATAATAACTATTTCCTTGATAGCTAACATATGGTATCTGTGAATTGATCCCTTGCAACCGTGGTTCCGACCATGATTGTTCTTCTTTGATTCCATTTCTCGGACAAGTTAAAACAATTGTCTTCTATGGATCAATACACCAGTCCAACCTTTACTTTGATCTTGTGTTGAGTATTACCCCCCTGGTATCTCGAGATTATCATGGTACTTCATAACTTCTTATGAGTTCTTCATCAAGTGCTACCTTACCACTGATTCCAATTTTTCACGGGCTCTGAGTTATTAAACACTCAAAGACACCGATAACTGAACCGAGTCCACTCTACGGTTCAACAACTCTTCAGTAAGCTTCTATAAGTACGAGTTTGTACCCGATCACGCCATTCCTAGCCTGTTTGGCTATATCATTGACGTGACGATTCTAACGGTGCTACCTGGTCCTTATTCTCGGAGCACCAATTTTCGACGATGAACTAACCTTACGTCGATCCTCATCGTCATATCATTTCGCCTTAAACAACAAGCTTGAGTTCGAGTTTGTGTCGTAACTGTGGTTCCAATAACCTCTTGCTTCATCATTCCCTTGACTTGATGTCGTCGCTGATTGACTACATCTGCATGAAATCTCTCGACAATTGTGTCGTGATCACCATCAACCTTATGAGCTCTTCCAGGAATTCAATTGAATTCATGATGGGTAATACCATCCTTGCCCCTCGATGATTCCTGTTCTCATCGACCACTTTATTGCCTTCCGTTCAACACAACTTGTTCGCGTTTTGTGTAAACCTTGAGATCACTGCTACCCAGCAGTTGATCTTCCTTACCTCGGAAGTATTACCATCACTTTTTGTCAAGAATGTGGTGAGAATTTTACCACCTCTTAATAATTCTTGATATCTTAATACTTCTTGCCATCTTCGTTCATTCCTTGGTCCCCGTATTGTTTTTAACCGGAATACCGACAATGGAGCTATGACGTGTGAATTCAAAACTTCTAGCAACCCTATTGCTTTGAAGTGAATGGGCGATAGTTCATTCTAAGTCCTTCGCTAATTGAATCACCATTCTAACATTGGTCGTGCAACCCAACCCGTACTTCGGGCGCACCCTTCAACCAATGTTTAATTGTGTATGTTTTCCTCGAGCATACTTCCTTATATCAGTTGATCTGACAAATGTTATCTCCTTGTTCACTTAATGGTGGAAATCCATCTTTTGGGAATCTCGGTGAATTGCCGTTGAGTTCACCAGACACCTCCTTGTCCTCTCCCTGGTTTAATGGTGAACTATTGCTTCAGAAACCCGCTCCCATAGTTCATTTCCCGAGAAGCTTGCAATGCCATTTCAACGATTTGTGTTGCGCCTTTTCTTCTCGGACATCCTGAGTCTCAGGTATCCTGACACCAATCGGATCTGAATCTCGGTCAGATATGATGGTTGGGACAACTTTCCAAGAGTTATGACGTTGATCCTTTGATGACCCGGTAACATGATGTCATGCCTAGCACCCCCCCCGGCTGGAGGACCTATCATTATAGATTCCTTTTCAGCAAGGTTATCCATTCATCCATGAGGAAATTGTAAGACTTATTCTACAAGTTATTCTTGATGGATCCTTCGTGTTTCCAAAGTCTGATCTTCACCTGAAGACCATGTCACTGCTATCTCAAAGCATGTCAATGGTACTCCAATTTTCAACAGGCACGTTTGAAGCACGATGCTATATTTTAATTATCAATTATCCTAACACCGTTGTATGAGTAATATCATGAGATTCCTCCCCCCTTACCTAAATGGTTTTCTACTTTATATCCTGTCATGGATATCTTGCTCTGCTTGTCCTTGGGAAGGATATACCCTCGAAATATGTGTTTAAACATATTTTCCTTTCCATTGTTCTGTTTAATCTGATGATCATATTTCCTTCCATTTGTTTGTTTAAACCTTTTCTATGATCTATATGATATAAGCAGTAATAATCCACTGCTTGTGCAAACGCCTCGATGTACAACTCTGTCAGTAAGACCTTGTTACTATTGATGATGACATTCCGGTAACCACCGATGGACGGGAACCTTGCCTATTGGTCCGCCTCGTTTCAACGAGTAGGAAAATGGTTCTCTTCGTCCCTCGCCCTTGGTACCAACGTTGTTGCTGACATAGCTGACATGGTACTCCCTGACATGCCTTGCTATCATGACCGTGCAAGATGTCACTGCTCCTATTATAAAAAAAAAGAACCACATGGTGGGCCCATAACCCACAGTTTCACAGGATCGAAACCTGACTCTCCTATACACCCTGTTGCCAAAGTTATTCCTATAGCTTGACTTCGTATGTAATTTGCGAGCCACCTTCCTAGTGATCAATTCTGGTATCAGACACAATACTTATTCCCGTTGCTCTGAACCCCATTCACACTCTGTTTCAGGCAATGAACGATTGCCTATCCGCTTGAAACTTCTTATTGCACCGTCTTACTTTGCTCTCGATGTGTTTCATTTGTTCAACTCGAGAGATACTCATATGTTCATACTTGGGAAACCCCCAGAAGATTTTCCCTTGTAACATCCTATCGTTGTAGAGCTGCCCCTTACCTATTCGTAAGTACGATGGAGATCCCGAAGAAAGGATGACAAATTGATCATGGTGACTTGAAGCAGTGAAATGAAGACATCAACGAAAGGGATCAACCTCTTCGAAAGGGAAGCCAAGAC
>NC_041382.1:97477624-97533517 GCF_002162155.2 Triticum dicoccoides | reverse complement strand
TCCTCCTCGTCTCCGTCGGTCGTCCCCGTCCTCCTCCACAACGGCTACCTCGAGCCTCGCCGCCCCCTGGTCTCTACTCGAACGTGAGGCCCGCCTCCCCCCTCTCTTCCCCCTTTGACCGGCGCCGCCTCCCGCTCGTCCCCGCGCACTAGCACGAGCCGCTCCGCCCCTGACCTTCCCCCCCTCGTGCCCGTGCCGTGCGCGCGACGCGCCCGCGTGCCCGTCGCATCAGCGACGTCTGGCCGCGCCTCGCTGCTCGTCGGAGGCCGCCAGCCCGCGCCTCCTGCCATCCGCGCCGCCCCTGTGTCTGCCTTCGCTCGCCACGGTCGGCCGACGAGCCTTGCCTAGGCCACGGCCTCGCCCCACCGCGCCCTGGTGACCTCCACCTACGCCCCGGGGTCACCCACTCGGGTGCTCGCGCCCATGCCCGGGGCCAGCCGCCCGAACGTCCGCGCCCGCACCTGCGGCGCCCGCAGCACCCAAACCCACTATGGCCCCTAGGGCCTATGACAGCCGGGCCCCACGCCCCCTGAACGTTTAAAAAAATAATAAAAGTAAATAAATAAAATATTAATTAGTTAATTAATTAAAGATTTAATTAACTTAATTAATCCTGATTAGATTAACCTAATCATCTGGTTTAGTTAATTAACCTGTTAGGTTTAGTTAACAGTCAATGGCATGCGGGACCCACATGTCAGCTTAACCAGTCAACACCTCTGTTGACTGATAATGTCATGCTGACGTCATGCTGATGCAATAATACTATTTTCGAATTTAATTAATAATTAATAAGTTAGAAAATGATTTAAAAACTTTAAAAATTAATATAAAATAAACCATAGCTCGGATGGAAAAACTTTGTACATGAAAGTTGCTCAGAACGACGAGACGAATCCGGATACGCGACCCGTTCGTCTGCCACACAACCCTAGCATAGTGAACCTGCAACATTTCACCTCCGGTTCATCTGTCCAAAAACGCGAAACGCCGGGGATACTTTCCCGGATGTTTCCCCCCTTCACCGGTATCACCTACTACCGCGTTAGGGCACACCGAACACCGCGTATTGTCTTGTTACGCTTTGTGATACTTTGATTGCTCTATTATTTATTGTGTTCCCTCTCCGTTACTTCTTTCCGATAGACCCCGAGACTGCCGGCGACCCCCAGTTCGACTACGGAGTTGACGGCCCCTCCTTGCCAGAGCAACCAGGCAAGCCCCCCCTTTGATCACCAGATATCGCCTACTCTTCTCTATACTGCTTGCATTAGAGTAGTGTAGCATGTTACTGCTTTCCGTTAATCCTATTCTGATGCATAGCCTGTCATTGCTGCTACAGTCATTGATACCTTACCCGCAATCCTAAATGCTTAGTATAGGATGCTAGTGTTCCATCAGTGGCCCTACACTCTTGTCCGTCTGCCATGCTATACTACTGGGCTGTGATCACTTCGGGAGGTGATCACGGGCATATACTATATACTTTACACTGTTACATTACCTGTGATACTGTTCGGAGTTGGGGGCTGAAGGGACAGGTGGCTCCACCCCGGTAGAGGTGGGCCTGGGTTCCCGACGGTCCCCGACTGTTACTTTGTGGCGGAGCGGCAGGGCAGGTTGAGACCACCTAGGAGACAGGTGGGCCTGGCCCTGTTTGGCGTTCGCGGATACTTAACACGCTTAACGAGATCTTGGTATTTGATCTGAGTCGGCTACGAGCCTATACGCACTAACCATCTACGCGGGAGTAGTTATGGGTATCCCGACGTCGTGGTATCAGCCGAAGCACTTCAGACGTCAGCGACGGAGCGGCGCGCGCCGGATTGGAACATAAGCCTGCTCTTGCATTAAGGGGGCTAGTTCTGCTTCCGGCCGCCCTCGCAACGTGCAGGTGTGCTATGGGCGATGGGCCCAGACCCCTGTGCGCTTAGGTTTAGACCGGCGTGCTGGCCTCTCTGTTTTGCCTAGGTGGGGCTGCGACGTGTTGATCTTCCGAGGCCGGGCATGACCCAGGAAAGTGTGTCCGGCCAAATGGGATCGAGCGTGTTGGGCTATGTGGTGCACCCCTGCAGGGAAGTTAATCTATTCGAATAGCCGTGATCTTCGGTAACAGGACGACTTGGAGTTGTACCTTGACCTTATGACAACTAGAACCGGATACTTAATAAAACACACCCTTCCAAGTGCCAGATACAACCCGGTGATCGCTCTCTAACAGGGCGACGAGGAGGGGATCGCCGGGTAGGATTATGCTATGCGATGCTACTGGAGATGCTACTTGGAGATGCTACTTGGAGATGCTACTTGGAGGACTTCAGTCTACTCTCTTCTACATGCTGCAAGACGGAGGCTGCCAGAAGCGTAGTCTTCGACAGGATTAGCTATCCCCCTCTTATTCTGGCATTCTGCAGTTCAGTCCACTGATATGGCCTCTTTACACATATACCCATGCATATGTAGTGTAGCTCCTTGCTTGCGAGTACTTTGGATGAGTACTCACGGTTGCTTTCTCCCCCCTTTTTTCCCCTTTCCTTCCTTCCTGGTTGTCGCAACCAGATGCTGGAGCCCTGGAGCCAGACGCCACCGTCGACGACGACTACTACACTGGAGGTGCCTACTACTACGTGCAGCCCGTTGACGACGACCAAGAGTAGTTAGGAGGATCCCAGGCAGGAGGCCTGCGCCTCTTTCGATCTGTATCCCAGTTTGTGCTGGCCATCTTATGGCAACTTGTTTAACTTATGACTGTACTCAGATATTGTTGCTTCCGCTGACTCGTCTATGATCGAGCACTTGTATTCGAGCCCTCGAGGCCCCTGGCTTGTATTATGATGCTTGTATGACTTATTTTATTTGTAGAGTTGTGTTGTGATATCTTCCCGTGAGTCCCTGATCTTGATCGTACACATTTGCGTGCATGATTAGTGTACAATTGAATCGGGGGCGTCACACATTTTGATGAGTACTCATGGTTGCTTTGCTCCCTATTTTCCCCCTTTCTATACTCGATTGCTGCGACTAGACGTTGGAGCCCAGGAGCCAGACGCCACCGTCGACGACGACTACTACTACTCGGGAGGTGCCTACTACTATGTGCAGCCCGCTGACGACGACCAGGAGTAGTTTAGGAGGATCCCAGGCAGGAGGCCTGCGCCTCTTTTGATCTGTATCCCAGTTTGTGCTAGCCTTCTTAAGGCAAAGTTGTTTAACTTATGTCTGTACTCAGATTTTGTTGCTTCCGCTGACTCGTCTATGATCGAGCTCTTGTATTCGAGCCCTCGAGGCCCCTGGCTTGTAATATGATGCTTGTATGACTTATTTTATTTGTAGAATTGTGTTGTGATATCTTCCCGTGAGTCCCTAATCTTGATCGTACACGTTTGCGTGTATGATTAGTGTACGATTGAATCGGGGGCGTCACAAGTTGGTATCAGAGCCAACTGCCTGTAGGAATCCCCCTTCCACACTCCTTGGCCGAAGTCGAGTCTAGACATTGCAAAAACTTTTTACTAACATGGTTGTGTGTCTTACAGGCCCACGTCACCATTGGGTGGTGTTAGGATCCTTTATTCCCCAACCTATACTCTGGGACTCTGAGCTCTCTTCTATTCGGGTTAAATGATTTTGCTAAAAACAAAACTAACTTTAGGTTCTCGAAGGTACTTTCTCCCGGAGAGCCCCTCACCTCAGATGATCGCCTGCTTCACTAGAAGATTCTGAAGTTACTCTACGATGTTCTCTCGAGTCTTTGTGCCATCACATTTGTGATTTCCTTCCATCGTCAACCCCTATGAAAACTGCATACACTTGCCATTCATACAATCATTCCCCGTTGATCTTGTTCTTACAAGATGTCCCGAAATACTCTCTGTTGTCCCGAGAATCCCTTGAGCTTACTGCCTTGCAGTTCTTTACCACACGAATACCCCTACGAATAAATCCTCGCTCTTGTCGAGTATCCGCTCACCCCCAGTTGTTCATGTGTTTTACAAAGTCCTCGAAATACCATTCGACTTTCTGAAGATCCTCAGCAACCCATTGCTCTTGGTTTCCCTGCCTTCCTACATTATGGTTAAGTCCATACTTCTAGTAATCTCCGTTGACATCCTCTGTCACTATCATTTCGAGTCACTTGATTTGGTATGTTGCGAATGCTCGCAATCCTCAATCAGATCCTAGAATTCATCATTCCGGCTCAGACGTCATTTTGAACATGAGTTGGTCCTCGAACAATCAAGTTGTCGTTGAATGTACCCCTTAGTCTATTCAACTTATCCATTCTTAATCAGAGCGTTTGCTTCTAATCCCTTGATTTGGAAATCATAATTCCTTTGCAATTGAGCTTTGAACTAGTCAGTTGTTCTATAATCGGATCTCCTTGCATTCTTTCTTCCTCTGGTTGTGTGCCGATGCTCACATCAGATCCCTTGTGGACCACCAGACCCTTTGTCAGATTTTATTCGACAATGTCCTTCATATTCAATAAGCTTGTGAGCAGTTCCTCGGATACATAATGCCTTTAGTAAATTGTATCCTCTGCTTTCTGAAGCATGCTCTACTATCGAGTTTGTGTTATTTACTATTGAAGCTTGTGGTATATGTTTCCACGATACCCTGAAGGGTTGAACCTATGCCTTCCTTAATATGTGTGGACTCGAAAGTTTTCACGAGTCATACTCTTCTGGTGTTTTGCTAGATAAAAATTTCAACACTACAACTTCTTCGAAAGTGAGAAGTGAATGAAAGGTTATGCATTGGAGAAGTGGGAGTCGACCTTGAACTTTGTGTTCATGCCCATGGACATGATGTAGATCTTATCATTAAAACTTCTCTTAAATTAATTATTCCTTTGTTATAAGTTCATCTTATATCTGGGATTCAGCCTTTTGCAATCGTGGTTTCGACCATGTTTCTCCTTGATTCCATTTCTCGTGCAAGTTTGAGCCCTTGTATTCTGCAGAGCATTACCCTAGTCCAACCTCTACTTTGATCTGTCGTCGAGTATTACCGCCTGGTATCTCGAGATTATCATGGAACCGCATAACTTCTTATGAGTTCTTCATCAAGTGCTACATTCTCACTGATTCCAAATTTTCACGGGCTCTGAGTTATTAAACACACAAAGACATCGATAACTGACTCAAGTCCGCACCATGATTAATCAACTCTTGAGGTGATAAACTCGATCACGTCATTCCTAGCCTGCTTGGCTATATCTTTGTCATGCCGATTTTAACTGTGCTACCCGGTCCTTCTTCCCGGAGCAAAAATTTCGAGGTGAGCTAATCTTACGTCGATCTTCCTTGTCATAACAATTGTCCTTGAATGACAAGCTTGATTTCAAGTTTGTGTCATACCTATGGTTTCAATAACTTCTCGCTTCATCATTCCGTGGACTTGATGTCATCGCCGATCAGTTACATCTTCTTGAAACCTCTCGACAATTGTGTCATGATCATCATCAACATTTTGACCCCTTCTAGGATATCAATTGAATTCATGATGAGAAGTACCATCCTTGCCCTCGATGATTTGTGTTATCATCAACCACTTTATTGTCTTCCGTTCAACACAAACTTGTTCGTGTTTCTAGCAACCCTATTACTTTCAAGTTAATGGTCGATATTTCATTCTTAGACTATTGCTTGTTGAATCACCTTTCTAACATTGATCATGCTACCTAAGACCATATTTTGGGTCCACTTTTCAACCAATGCTTAATTGTGCATGTTTTCCTCGAGCATACATCCTTATATCATTTGATCCGACAAATGTTATCTCCTTGTTCACATAAGTGTGGAAATCCATCTTTTGAAAATCTCAATGAATTGTCGCTGAGTTCATCAGCCACCTCTTCATCCTCTCCTTGGTTTTAATGATGAACTCTTGTTTCGGAACTCGCTTCCATAGTACATTTCCCGAGAATCTTACAATGTCGTCTCGTCAATTGTGTTGTACCTTTTCTTCTCAGGCATCCCGAGTGAGGGAGTCCTGGATCAGGGGGTGTTCGGATAGCCGGACTATACCTTCAGCCGGACTCCTAGACTATGAAGATACAAGATTGAAGACTTCGTCCCATGTCCGGATGGGACTTTCCTTGGCGTGGAAGGCAAGCTTGGCGATGCGATATTCAAGATCTCCTACCATTGTAACCGACTCTGTGTAACCCTAACCCTATCCGGTGTCTATATAAACCGGAGGGTTGTAGTCCGTAGGGAAGGATCAACTCCATACACAATCATACCATAGGCTAGCTTCTAGGGTTTAGCCTCCTTGATCTCGTGGTAGATCTACTCTTGTACTACCCATATCATCAATATTAATCAAGCAGGAGTAGGGTTTTACCTCCATCGAGAGGGCCCGAACCTGGGTAAAACAAAGTGTCCCCAGTCTCCTGTTACCATCCGGCCTAGACGCACAGTTCGGGACCCCCTACCCGAGATCCGCCGGTTTTGACACCGACATTGGTGCTTTCATTGAGAGTTCCTCTGTGCCGTCGCAATCAGGAAGGATGCCCTCTCCCGTCTTCAAGGACGGTGCCGTCGCTAAGGGAGCCTTGGCTGTTGGCCAAACACTCCGGTTAGGTGGTTTCCTCATGACCGCCTGTTCGGCTGTTGCACCGACGGTGACCTCTCGGGTCATCAAAAGCAACCTACACGTCAGCTCGGAGTTCGCCGAGCAACTAGATCCAATGGAGCTCTCTTCCGTAAACGGGCTCTTGGATCGCATCGCCGCCCTGGGGGTCACTACGGATTACGACCAGGTTGGGCTTAAACCCGATCTAAGAGAAATTAACTCTCCCCAAGTCACCCACCACGTTGCCGTGGTAGAGGCGCAGTGCGGCGACCCTTTATCTATTTTAAGGACCAGCTACGTCCGAATTCCCGACCCCTCCAAACCGGATAGCCGTGGAGAAGAGGATGTAACTCAAGACCTGAGCTTAAGATCAGGCGACGGGCCGGACTCGCTGGACAACATCCAAGAATCCGAACTGCAAAATTCGGAAACTCTTCGGCCTCCGAATCTTGGTTCGGGTGAGGTCTCGGATTTAACGCCACCCACCCACCCAAATAAAAGCGATCTCTCCCAAGTCAGCCAGAGGCCCGACGAAACAGTACATCATTACTGGGCCAGATTCCTCCTGGTTATGAACAGGACAAAGGATTGCCGCGAGGGAGATGCAATATCAATCTTCTGCAATAATTGCACGGACGAGGGAATACTTAACGCCATAAGCCGTCGTGACATCACACGCTTCGCTGACTTGGCGTCCATAGTACAAAAGTACTGTGCTATGGAAAGTGTCTGGAAAACCGAAATAAAATTTTGGGATAATCCGGCCTTGAATAGTAATCCCGTCAGAACTAAGAGGGTGCATCATCATAAGACACCCGGGATAAATAGCAAAAAACCAAAAACCTCTACAGGACGTGGAACCGTACTGGAAAGGTGGCTTGATGGACCCTGTAGAATTCACAGTACAGAGGACGCCACACCAACTCACAGCCTTAGAGCGTGTTGGATAATCCGGCAGGTAGCCAAAATTGGCGAGGACCTCTTAAATCAGGAGGCCGCAGAAAACCAGCCCGAGGACACCAGTACCGTTCTCACAGTCTTCGAGACTTTCGCATCAAACAATATGCGAAAGAGAAAACTCCGCAGCCTCGCCAAAGTCTATCAAGTTGCAACAATAAATCCATGAAGCGACACTGCTATCACTTTCAACGCAAGTGATGAACCTAGATTCCAAATAGCCCGAGCACCAGCCGCATTGGTCCTCAGTCCCATAGTGGACGGCTTTTGCCTCACCAAGGTGCTCATGGATGGAGGCAGCAGACTGAACCTCATTTATGAGGAAACCCTTCAAAAAATGGAAATAGACTGGAGCCACGTCGAACGAAGCAGCACAGCCTTTAGAGGAATAATCCCCAGTCAGGAAGCACGCTGCACAGGAAAAATCACACTAGATGTGGTGTTCGGCACGCCGGATAATTACACGTCCGAAGAAGTCACGTTTCAAGTGGCCCCGTTCAAAAGCGGGCATCACGCCTTACTAGGGCGGGAAGCATTCACAATCTTCCAAGCGATACCCCATTACGGGTACATGAAGCTTAAGATGCCCGGGCCTAACGGAATTATCACTCTAGCTAGTGATCCAGACATAGCACTCCGCGCCGAGAACAAGACAGCCGCATTAGCCCTTGAGGCACTATCCGAAGCCTTAGCGGCCGAGGAACTGACTGCGCTGCGCTCCACGGTCAATAGGGATGATGTGATACTCGACAAAAGATCCAAATCCACATCCTTCAAGCCAACTGACGAAATAGTCAAATTCCAGGTCCGTCCAACGGACCCCAATAAAACAGCTTCCATCGGGGCACGACTGAACCCCGATGTAGACGCCGCACTGCGAGAGTTCCTACGAGAGAACTGGGACATTTTCGCCTGGCACCCTTCAGACATGCCAGGGATCCCACGCAGGCTGGCCGAACATAGCTTAAATATCCTACAAGGATTCAAACCTGTCAAACAAGCTCTTCGGCGTTTTTCCGAACCTAAGAGACATGCCATGGGAGAAGAGCTAGCCAAGCTATTGGAGGCCGGATTCATTAGAGACATAAAACATCCGGACTGGCTAGCAAACCTGGTGATGGTACCAAAGAAGGACAAATCTTGGCGCCTGTGTGTCGACTTCAAAGACCTTAACAAGGCTTGCCCAAAGGATCCTTTCCCCCTCCACCGTATCGATCAAATTATTGATGCCACCGCAGGACACGACTCGTTGTGTCTCCTCGACGCATACTACGATTACCATCAAATCAAGATGGCGGAATCAGACCAAGCTGCAACGACATTCATCACACCATACGGCCCATTCTGCTTCAACACAATGCCCTTCGGGCTAAAAAACGCCGGCGCAACATATCAGCGCATGATCCAGACCTGTCTGGCAAATCAGATCGGCAAAACAGTTGAGGCATATGTGGATGATGTGGTCATCAAATCAAGACACGTCGAATCACTAGTAGACGACCTGAGGCTCACATTCGATAACCTCCGACAATACGACATCAAGCTCAATTCGGAAAAATGCGTCTTCGGCGTTCCAGCGGAAAGCTCTTGGGCTTCATTGTATCCGGTAGAGGAATTGAAGCAAATCCAGCCAAAATCTGAGCTTTGTCACAATTGGATATCCCAAAGGACCTCAAACAAATACAAAAATTAACCGGATGCGTGGCGGCTCTAAGCCGCTTCATCTCCCGTTTGGTAGAGAAGGCACTGCCCCTTTATCGCCTCCTTCGGCGCACCGAACACTTCGAGTGGACGGATGCCGCCACGGCTGGACTCGAGGAAATAAAAGCCACATTGGCAACAAACCCAGTCCTGGCCGCGCCAAACACCGGCGAACCAATGCTACTATACATTGCAGCAACACATCAAGTTGTCAGGGCAGTGCTCGTTGTCGAGCGGGAAACGGACGGACACAAATTCCCCCTTCAAAGGGTCTACTACGTGTCCACTGTCCTCACTCCATGCAAATCACGGCACCCACATTATCAAAAAATAGCATACGCGGTATTCATGGCATCCCGAAAGCTACAACACTACTTTCAAGAGTGTTCCATAACAGTAGCCTCGGAAGTACCACTTAACGATATTATCAACAACCGTGATGCAACAGGCCGGATCGCAAAATGGGCCATCGAGCTCCTCCCGTTTGACATAACCTACAAGCCACGGCGAGCTATCAAATTGCAAGTTTTGGCCGACTTCGTCGCAGAATGGACGGAGGCCGAACTCCCTAAAGAGTACGGCACATACTCAAACTAGATCATGCATTTCGACGGCTCCAAAATGTTGGCCAGACTGGGGGCTGGCGTCGTTTTGACGTCCCCCACAGGGGACACAGTCCAGTACGTACTCCAAATTATGTACACGGACTCCAACAACGCAGCCGAATACGAGGCCCTTCTACATGGCCTCCGGATGGCAGTATCCATGGGCATTCAACGCCTAGAGGTACGCGGGGATTCGAACCTCGCGATATCCCAAATAAATGGTGACTTCGACGCCAAGGACCCAAAAATGGCAGCTTACCGCAACGCCGTCCTCAAAATGTCAGCTCGGTTCGAAGGGCTGGAGTTTCACCATATAGCCCGAGAAAACAATCAAGCAGCGGACGTCCTGGCACGAATCGGAGCAAAACGCGATGCATTCCCCCCCCCAACATCTTCTTGGAAAGATTGTTCAAGCCATCTGTAGCATGGGAGGGAGAACCCGCAAATAACAGCCCGGACCCAGCCGCAACACTCGACGCCGAACAAACTGACACAATTGGAGGTTCTGCCAATGAAATTACACCTTCAGCCCACGACATAATGGCGGTCATCGCCCCGTGGACAGAACCATTCCTAGCCTACCTTACCAGGCAGGAACTCCCGGAGGACCAAAATGAGGCCCGCTGCATAGTGCGGCGATCTAAAGCCTACAGAGTCCATGAGGGAGAGCTTTACAAGAAAAGCACTACCGGAGTCCTTCAAAGATGCATCTCCGAAGAGGAAGGGCGGAACCTCCTGGCTGAAATTCATGCCGGACTCGGTGGTCACCACGCTGCCGCTCGGTCCCTTGTTAGCAAGGCTTTCCGTACAGGCTTTTATTGGCCGACGGCCCGAGCAGACGCTCAGGACTTAGTCCAACGATGCGCTGGTTGCCAACTTTTTGCCAACCAAAGCCATATGCCACCCACCGCACTTCAAACTATACCAATCACCTGGCCTTTTGCGGTCTGGGGGCTTGACATGGTCGGACCCCTTAAAGGTGGGACCGATAGTAAAAAATACTTACTGGTCATGGTGGATAAATTCACCAAATGGATAGAAGCCAAGCCTGTTAAAACAGCCGAATCCGGACCTGTGATAGACTTCATATCCGGGGTTGTACACCGTTACGGCGTCCCCCACAGCATCATAACCGATAACGGTACAAACTTTACCGCCAACGAGGTAAAACTCTGGTGCAAAAACATGGGCATCAAGCTCGATTATGCTTCCGTCTATCACCCACAAACCAACGGCCAGGTCGAACGAGCAAATGGTCTTATCATGAGCGGCATTAAACCCAGACTAGTGCGGTCCCTTAAGGAGTCTAACACGCATTGGGTAGAGGAGCTCGACTCCATGCTCTGGGGGCTGCGGACCACGCCGAATCGCACCACCGAATACACACCGTTCTTCATGGTGTACGGTGCAGAGGCAGTTCTGCCCTGCGACATAATTCATGACTCACCTCGAGTGCGCATGTACGAAGAAAGAGAAGCCGAGCTCGATCGGCAGGACAGTATGGATGCTTTGGAGGAGGAGCGCGACGTGGCAAAAGCCCGTTCCGCATTCTATCAACAGCAGGCTCGAAGATATCAAAGCAAAGAAGTACGGGCCAAAAATTACAATGTCGGCGAACTAGTTCTACGCCTGCCGGACAAGAAAAAGGACAAACTCAAGCCCAAGTGGGAAGGTCCATTCATAATTGACCAAGTCCTGATCGGCGGGGCGTACCACCTGCGAGATGCGTCTGATAATCGACTCGAGCCGAACCCATGGAACGCCACCCATCTCCGAAGATTCTACGCCTAGCACTGGACTCTATGTTTGTCTCCTACCTCTGTCCATTTTTTGCATTTTTTCTGTCTTACGTTTCTCTCCTTCCCTTCTTTTCTTTTTAGCCCTTAAAGGCTCATCTAGTGACGTGCCTATCGCACTCATTATACCTGGGGGCTTCTTTAACAGAAGCTTGTTTATGTGGGCTTCACGCCCAACACATGCGTCAGACTTCCGCATGTACCTTTTTCTTCACCACTATATGCATCGATATGACTTAAGTTTTGGCCAAGCTGGGTTGCCTAGCTCCTGTGCTTACCCCTACGTTCCCGATTGTTCGGCTAGGTGGTAAAGGGAGCACCTCTGCGATTGTTACTGCCGGGTCAGCCGGATGTGTACCTCAGACTGGGTGAAGCCGAAAGCTAGCGTTCTTAAGGGAATATTCGGTCGGTGAGATAAAAGATGATCTTTTTTACTCATTTTATGCGCCCCCAGATGCTTTTTCTGCGTCTTTCACGCAGTCCGGACATGCACTTCAGGGCATGCCTCCCAGTGAAAGGAACCCCTAACGGAACTATTCTCTCTGGAAGATGTTTCTACTAAGCATGTAATATAACATAACTAGTTGGGCACTTGTCTGATAACGCACTAATGACCCCTACGCCTGGTCTCCACGCATACCACGGTTCTTCTATAACCGCTATGGTATTCGGACACACTCTGGACCGTCAGGTCTCGAGGTTGAAGCAAAAAGGTCGGCAACGACAAACGATCTACAATCCGGCTAGAAGGCATTACACATGTCAATTCAAAATTACATAGTCATTATGACTGATTGTATTCCTCCTCTATACCATCTAACAGGCTGTCCAATTTACAGTCCTGCTGGGAATACTTTGCGGCCAACTCTACTTGGCTGTATACTAAGCTCACAGGGATCTCCTTCCCGTCAGGCCCCACTGGTCTGACCTCGGCCATGTGGTTCGGGTCAGACTTCGTAAAATGGGTCTTCACCATGGCCCAGGCTTCACGAGCGCCTTGTCGGCAGGCCGATATCTTCCACAACCGGAAGCGCCACCGAGCTCCCTTCAGCTTCTCCGCAAGCTCTCCAAGGCTCTCGGGCACGGAGTGGGCAGGCCATAAGGCTTGGGCAACACCTCGCATCGCTTGCCGAATTCGCTCGTGCAGTTGCATGAGTTCAGGAAGAAGGTCACCCGTAGAGCCGAGCATCTCCTCTGCAAGGCGACCTGTGAGCATACCTACAAACATCACTCTGTTAATCGACTTCCTCACCGAACTTTTTTTTCAAAAAGTTCGCTCAAGCACTTACTATAAAGGCCGCGTCGAAGCCGCTGATTCTCCTTCGCGGAGTCCGACAGCTGGCCACGAACATCTTTAAGTTCGACATCCAGCTTGGTGTTGGCATCCTAAAGATCATTCTTCTCTCGCCTCACCCTTTTCAACATACTCTCACCGGCCTTTAGCTGGCGTAAGAGTTGTTGCTTGCCCGGATCGAATCCGGCGCCATCTGCAATTTAGCTTGTCAGATTTGCATCTACACAGGACAATACTAATCTTTAAAAGTGTATTTTACCTGAGGGGGTCCCTCGGGGCTCCCCTGCTGTGGATAGTGCGGCCTCTAGTTGGGCCTTGCACTTCTCCAGCTCCTGGGACAGTACGGTATTCTTCTCTGTAAGAACCTGCATATTAAATGATCCTTAAATCAGTTGTTCTAACTGTTTCAAGTCTCGGGGGCTACTAGTATATGTATATATTTAACCAAAATTTTCTTACCCGTATGTCCTTCACATACTGCTCCGTAGCTCTGGCTAAACCATTTTGAGTGGCACGGAGGTACGCATCTCCCGCATTAAAGGCATCTAAAGCCTCTTGGGAGAAACAACCGTCGCGTAGAGTTGTCCGGCGACGCCTATGGTTCATGGCACTCTCCACTTCCGAATTTGTGGCGGACAGCCTGTCTGCATCCTTTGTCAGAGGAACGTCCGGTGCATGCCTTGTATTCGCCTCCGCTTCCTGACCAGACGTTGGAGCCTGGCTAGTGGAGGCGCGATTGGCAACCTCTCCAGATGTAGTCCGGCGAGGTCTCTTCGTCCTGAAGATAGCACGAACATTGATATGACCCTAACAGAATAACTCTAGGGAAGTAGAGGGTGCACTATACCTTTGCGCCGACATCTCAGTCCGGACTTCGTTCCTTTTTGCCCTACGGGGCTCTACGGCCCCTCGTTGGTTAGCCGCCGCAGGTTCGGCCTCCGGCTGTGGAAATCTCCCCTGCAAAACGCGGTTGTCGTCAGAAACACCGAGATACATGAGATGGTAATCCCTCTCAAGCAAATGAAACTCCGGCCTCTATCACCTGGGAGGTCGGGATTAACCCGGGGTAATCTGCCGTGATAGCTACCAAGGTATTGTCCTTACTCAGCTGGTAGAACACCCCGTCGATAAGCTCCACCGCTATGTCCGGATCCTCTTCGGAGTCCGGATCGATAGACCGTTCTGGGTCCTCGGGCTGTGGAGGGCGGCTGCTGATATTTTTTATCTCCTGTCGCAGTTCCTGCATTGAAGTCGTTAGACTATTTATCTAACCACACGAGTATAAAACAAACGGGCAAGTGAGATTGTTTGCTTACCCAACTTGGAGGGTCGTTCATACTGAATCCGGCCCGCGGATTGACGCAGAGGAATTCCTCCTTTTCTCCCTTGTACAAAAAGGATAAAATCTTTTCTAGAGCGGTGGCCGATTCCGGCCCTTTACGACCGTGACGGGTGGCGTCATCCTCCCCGTTGAATTCCCACATGGGGTGGCCCCGGTATTGAAGCGGCTGCACCCCCCCGCATAATGCATGCGGCCATGACTCCAATCATGGTTAATCCGGAATGAGCCAGCAGCCTTATCCGGCCCATCAGATAAAGGACGTCTCTATCGCTTTCTCTTTGAGGGTTCCTCGCATGCCAGCTCATGCGTTTCTTCAATGGAGCACTGTTGAACTCAGGGAGGCCGACTCGAATAGGGTCCGGTAGCGGGACATCTTCTATGTAAAACCATTCCGAAGGCCAGCCCTCGGATGCTTCCTTTGGGGTTCTGGATAGGTATCCGGTCCCGACGATGCGCCATACTTCGGCTCCGCCCACTTGGTATATGGACCCCTTCTGTGAACGGGGCACTAGGCAGAATAACCTCTTCCATAGTGCGAAATGGGCTTCAACGCCTAAAAATAGCTCATAGAGAGCGACGAAACCCGCAATATGCAATACGGAGCCGGGCGTGAGATTGTGCAGCTGGAGGCCGTAAAACTCCAGAAGCCCGCGGAGGAACGGGTGAATCGGAAATCCCAGTCCCCTTAACATATAGGGGACAAGACACACCCGCTCTCCTTTAGAAGGATTGGGGGTGCGCTCCGCTTGTTTCCCGCCATTATAGGTGGCGAGACCGGCTCGGACGAGGACCATGCATGCTTGAGGAAGGAATCCTTTGGTCTGAAGCGACGCTAACTCACTATGTGGGATGGTGCAACTCTCCCAGTCCCCAGGTTTGGGACCGGAGGGGCGAGGGGAGGAGCTGCTACGACTGGTCATGATTGAAATAGACCTTTGCTGGAGGCGCTCTGATGATTGCTCGCGGAAGGGAGAAGATGTGGCTTGGATCTAAATCCCCATCCCGTTAAATAGACGGCTTGTTTATGCAGCTAGGGGTGTGAATGTAAAAACACCCCGACTTTTCGCATTTGTTTTACACGTGGAAGACGGTCATTATTGGGCAGGGAAGCCGAGGAGCACTACAAGAATCGGACGTTATTCCTACAAGAACACAAGATTTGGAGAAGAACCCGCCTTGCAATGCCGAACAATTTGCGTGCCGGACTCGTCGTCATTGAAGCCTGGTTCGGGGGCTACTGAGGGAGTCCTGGATTAGGGGGTGTTCGGATAGCCAGACTACACCTTCAGCCGGACTCCTGGACTATGAAGATACAAGATTGAAGACTTCGTCCCGTGTCCGGATGGGACTTTCCTTGGCGTGGAAGGCAAGCTTGGCGATGCGATATTCAAGATCTCCTACCATTGTAACCAACTCTGTGTAACCCTAACCCTATCCGGTGTCTATATAAACCAGAGGGTTGTAGTCCGTAGGGAAGGATCAACTCCATACACAATCATACCATAGGCTAGCTTCTAGGGTTTAGCCTCCTTGATCTCGTGGTAGATCTACTCTTGTACTACCCATATCATCAATATTAATCAAGCAGGAGTAGGGTTTTACCTCCATCGAGAGGGCCCGAACCTGGGTAAAACAAAGTGTCCCCAGTCTCCTATTACCATCCGGCCTAGACACACAGTTTGGGACCCCTACCCGAGATCTGCCGGTTTTGACACCGACACCGAGTCTGAGGCATCCTGGCACCAATCAGATCTGAATCTCGGTCAGATATGATGGTCGGAACATATTTCCAAGAATTATTACATTGGTCCTTATATATCGGTAAGGTGATGTCATGCCTATCACACCTGGCCGGAGGACTTGTTGTTATAGATTCCTTTTCAGCAAAGTTATCCCTTCTTCTATGAGGGAATTGTAAGACCTATTCTTCAAGTTATTCCTGATGGATCCTTTGTGTCTCCAGAGTCTGATCTTCACCTGTTGACCATCTCAATGCTATCTCGAAGCATGTCTATTGTAGTCCGATTTTCAACAAGAACATTGAAGCTAATGCTAAATGTTCCTGCTCAATTATCCAAACACCGTTGTATGGGTAATATCATGAGCTCCCCCCTTACTTAAGTGGTTTTCTACCTTCTATCCGGTCTTGGATATCATACTTTGCTTGTTCTTGGGAAGGTTATACCCCTGAAATATGTGTTTAAACACATTTTCCTTTCCATTGTTCTGTTTAATCTGATAATCACATGTTCCTTTCCATTGTTCTGTCCTTCTTGAGGTTTATATGATCTAAGCAGTAATATGTCACTGTGTTTATAAGCACGTCAGTGTACAACTCTGTTAGTAAGACCCTGTTACTTTTGTTGATGACATTCCGGTAACCACCGATGGCTGAGAACTTTGCCTATTGGTCCGCCTCGTTTCAACGAGCAGGAAAATGGTTCTCTTCGTCCCTCGCCCTTGGTACTGATGTTGTTGTCGACATAACCGACAGACTAACCTCTGACATGCCTTGCTTACATGACCGTGCAAGATGTCAACGGCCTTTCTACTTTTAACCCACATGGTGGGCCCATAACCCATAGTTGCACAGGATCGAAACTTAACTCTCCTGTAACCCTGGTTTCCAAGGTTATTCCTCGCGATTGACTCTGTATGCATCCACAGGTCACCTTCCTAGAGATGACCTATCCTAGTATCAGATCCAATAATTATCCCGTTGCTTGAAACCCCTTTCACCTTCTGACTAGGCATTGAACGATTGCCTAACTGCTTGAAACTTCTTATTGTACCTTCCAACTTTACTCTCGATGTGTTTTATTTGTTCAACTCGAGAGGTACTCATATGCTCATTCATGGGTTAATCCCAGATTATTACCCTTATAGCATTCTGTCATAGCCAATCTGCCCCGTTACCTATTCGTAAATACGCTGAAGATCCCGAAGAAAGGATGCTGACTTCATCATGATGACCTGAAGCAGAGAAATGAAGACATCAATGTATTGGACTGGTCTCTTCGAGAAGAGCAAGCCAGAATGAGAAGGCCCGCTAGATTCGTTACCAAACCTTCCCCCTTCCAATACCTCTTAAATCTCAGGACGAGATTTCTTGTAGTGGAGGAGAATTGTGACGCCCGGATAATTAAGCTACAGTAAACCTATCCCAATGATGCCACATCACCTTGGTTACTGTTGATAATCTCGAATTAGTTCAAAACGATTCAAATTCAAATTTTAATTCAAGGCAACCAACAAAAGTTTTCAAACAATTAAACTAAAATGTTCTAAATGTGACAAATAATTCATAAGTAATAGTGGTGGAGATACCAACATTTCTAAAAATATTTAAATTCACTAAAGTAACCAAAACTGAGGGCAAAATAATTAATTAATGCCTTTTATAAAGTTATAATAATATAACTAAATAGTAGTGTGCCAAAATAATTGTGGCAGTGGCCTATTTAGTAATACTAATTTAGTTGCTAACTTGGTGTTTTATAAAACTAAATAAAAGAAACTTTAAATGAAAACAGTAAAGAAATAAAAGAAAAGCAAGAGAAAACAAAGAAAGGGATAGAAGGACCCCCTGTGCACCTAAGCCCGCTGCCTACTGTGTCAGGCCCAGCCCACACCCTCACTCCCACTCGTCCCCTACCTAGCTACAGGAGAGGGCAGGGGCAACCGTGGCGCCATCTCCATGGCCGGTGCCACACGTCGAGCATCCGTGCCCCTCCTAGCCCTACAAGATGCCCCCTTCTCTCCCGATGCGAACCCTAGTGCCCACCTCTTCCCTCTCGCGTCGCCTGCCTTTCCTGGTCGACGCCCGACCATAGCCGTTGTCAAATCTTCATCGTCACTGCGTCCAGCAGCCACCCCGCGCCGCTCGAAGATGTCCAGGACATCGCCTGCGACTTCCACATCATCCCCGAGGAGTAGATCAAGCCAGGGAACCGCCAAGCCGCCGGAATCATCCATCCCCTTCGTCGGACGCCGCCGCTACCTCACTGCCATCGTCTCGCTCCAAAAGGCCTCCCCGAGCCCACGCTAGCACCACTACAGGCTCGCGGTGAGCCTCCACTTCCTTCCTCCCTCTCTGTTTCATCCTGTTCGCCCGTAGTAGCCCCGCTGTCGATGCCGACGGCCGTCACTGCGACAGTGACCGCGTACAGCCGCGCGTCGCCCTTCCTCCCATCCGCGCGTCCGCACCCCGGGTCATGCCCTGCACGCGCCCTGCTCCTCTCACCCGTGCCCGCGCTCGTTTCCCCGCCAATGCCGCATACCCCCTGCCCCGTGCCGGAGCTCGCGGCCGCTGCCGCTGCGGTGGTTGCGCTCCTCAAGCCCCTCACCGCGCCCTGCGCTACTGGCACGCGCGATACCTGCAAGTCATGGCCTCGCCCCTGCTAGACCCGCCTCCTGGCCATATCCCGCCACTCCCCGACCTGCTACGCGCGCTCGCCGAGCTCGGATCGCCCGCGACCGCTCCACTCCCTGGCCCCGCCCGCGGCTTGCCTCGTCGGCGCGCGCGCCGTCGCTTCCGCCTCCCACCTCGCCCCGATGCCCAGCGCTGCCGCCGCCGTCGGCCCACTCCTTTGCTTCCTCGCCCGGCCGCGCTGCCTGCTGGTCTCCGCCCGCCTCTGTGGGCCTCCGCCTGGCCACGCCCGGCGCCCTGCTCTCGGCTCCCAGCGCCCTCCGCCCCTGCTCCGACTACTGCTGCTGCATCCGCCGCCGGTGCCCCTCGCCTCCGTCGCCTGGACCACCGCCACCTACTGTCGCCGTGCCCGCCAACGCCGTGATGGCTCCCAGGCGCGCTCGTTCGGGCGGGCGCCCGCATCACCGCTCGCCCACCTCCCGGTTGGCCCTATGGGCCTTTGACAGATGGGGCCCGCCCCCTTTAAGAATAAAAATGTGTTTTAAAAAATATATAATAATAATAATTAAATAATTGATTAATTAAATTAATTGAAATTTTCTTAATTAACTTAAAGTAGTTAACCTGCTAATTAAACTACCTAATCTTTAATTAGTTCGGTAGGTGTATGACAGGGAGGCCCCACCCCCTGTTGACCAGTCAATGTTGACTGGTCAACTGGGACCCCCTAGACCCACTGTCATTTTCTGGTGCGCTGCTGGGTGCACTGCACCGGGTGCACCTAGCAATTTCCTGTTTATTTTCGAATTAATAATAATTTCAGAATAATGTTAAAACTTTGATAAATCATAGAAAATAAACCGTAACTCGGATGAAAATACTTTGTACATGAAAGTTGCTCAGAACGACGAGACGAATCCGGATACATAGCCCGTTAGTCCGCCACACATCCCTAGCATAGCAGACACGCAACTTTCCCCCTCCGGTTCACCAGTCCGAAAACGCGAAACACCGGGGATACTTTCTCGGATGTTTTCCCCCTTCGCCGGTATCACCTCCTACTGCGTTAGATCACCCCTAGCACCGCGTATCACCATGTCATGCTTTGTGTTGCTTTTATTGCTCTGTTATTTATTATGTTCCCCCTCCGTTACTTCTTTTTGGTAGACTCCGAGACTACTGTCGATGTTCGTGTGTTCGACAACATTGAAGATGACCCCTCTCTCTTGCCAGAGCAACCAGGCAAGCCCCCTTTGATCACCAGATATCGCATATTCTTCTTTATATTGCTTGCATTAGATTAGTGTAGCATGTTACTGCTTTCAGTTAATCCTATACTGCTGCATAGCCTGTCCTTGCTACTACTGTTGTTACCTTTACCTGCTATCCTACTGCTTAGTATAGGATGCTAGTGTTCCATCAATGGCCCTACACTCTTGTCCGTCTGCCATGCTATACTACTGGGCCGTGATCACTTCGAGAGGTGATCACGGGCATATACTATATACTTTACACTGTTACATTACCGGTGATACTGTTTGGAGATGGGGGCTGAAGGGGCAGGTGGCTCCATCCAGGTAGTGGTGGGCCTGAGTTCCCGACGGCCCCTGTTACTTTGAGGCGGAGCGACATGGCAGGTTGAGACCACCTAGGAGAGAGGTGGGCCTGGCCCTGGTCGGCGTTCGCGGTTACTTCAAAATAACACGCTTAACGAGATTTGGGTATTTGATCTAAGTCTGGCTACTGGCTTATAGGCACTAACCATCTACGCGGGGACAATTATGGGCACTCGATGTCGTGGTATTAGCCGAAGCCTTCGTGTCGTCAGCGACTGAGCGGCACGCGCCGGGTTGGACTGGAACGCCTGCTCTTGTATAAGGGAGGCTAGGTCTGCTCATCAGCCGCGTTCGCAACGTGCAGGTGTGCAATGGGTGATGGACCCCTGCGCCATAGGATTTAGACTGACGTGCTGACCTCTCTGTTGTGCCTAGGTAGGGCTGCGACGTGTTGATCTTCCGAGGCCGGGCATGACCCAGAAAAGTGTGTCCGGCCAAATGGGATCGAGCGTGTTGGGTTATGTGGTGCACCCCTGTAGGGAAGTTGATCTATTCGAATAGCCGTGTCCCTCGGTAAAAGGACGACCCGGAGTTGTACCTTGACCTTATGACAACTAGAACCAGATACTTAATAAAACACACCCTTCCAAGTGCCAGATACAACCGGTGATCGCTCTCTCACAGGGCGACGAAGGAGGATCATCGGTTAGGATTATGCTATGCGATGATACTGGGTGAACTTACCATCTACTCTCTTCTCCTGCTGCAAGATGGAGGTTACCAGAAGCGTAGTCTTCGAAAGGACTAGCTATCCCCCTCTTATTCCGGCTTTCTGCAGTTCAGTCCACATATGATACCTGTATTCCATTTGATACCAATGCATACATATGTAGTGTAGCTCCTTGCTTGCGAGCACCTTGGATGAGTACTCATGGTTGCTTTGCTCCCTCTTTTCCCCTTTCTATACTCGATTGCTGTGACCAGACGTTGGAGCCCAGGAGCCAGACGCCACCGTCGACGACTACTACTACTACTCGGGAGGTGCCTACTACTACGTGCAGCCCGCTGACGACGACCAGGAGTAGTTTAGGAGGATCCCAGGCAGGAGGCCTGCGCCTCTTTCGATCTGTATCCCAGTTTGTGCTAGCCTTCTTAAGGCAAAATTGTTTAACTTATGTCTGTACTCAGATATTGTTGCTTCCGCTGACTCGTCTATGATCGAGCTCTTGTATTCGAGCCCTCGAGGCCCCTGGCTTGTAATATGATGCTTGTATGACTTATTTTATTTGTAGAGTTGTGTTGTGATATCTTCCCGTGAGTCCCTGATCTTGATCGTACACGTTTGCGTGTATGATTAGTGTACGATTGAATCGGGGGCGTCACAAAAAGGGAGAAGATAGTCTCACATCAACTAGGCGTATCAATGGGCTATGGAGATGCCCATCAATAGATATCAATGTGAGTGAGTAGGGATTGCCATGCAATGGATGCACTAAGAGCTATAAGTATATGAAAGCTCAACAAAAGAAACTAAGTGGGTGTGCATCCAACTTGCTTGCTCACGAAGACCTAGGGCATTTGAGGAAGCCCATTGTTGGAATATACAAGCCAAGTTCTATAATGAAAATTTCCCACTAGTATATGAAAGTGACAAAACAAGAGACTCTCTATCATGAAGATCATGGTGCTACTTTGAAGCACAAGTGTGGAAAAAAGGATAGTAGCATTGCCCCTTTTTTGTGCCTTCCCTTTTTTTATTTGGCCTTTCTCTTCTTTGGGACAATGCTCTATTATTGATGATCATCACACTTCTATTTATTTACAACTCAATGATTACAACTCAATACTTAGAACAAAATATGACTCTATGTGAATGCCTCCGGCGGTGTACCGGGATGTGCAATGAATCAAGAGTGACATGTATGGAAGAATTAGGAACGGTGGCTTTGCCACAAATACGATGTAAACTACATGATCATGAAAAGCAATATGACAATGATGGAGCGTGTCATAATAAATGGAACGGTGGTAAGTTGCATGGCAATATATCTCAGAATGGCTATGGAAATGCCATAATAGGTAGGTATGGTGGCTGTTTTGAGGAAGATATATGGTGGGTTTATGGTACCGGCAAAAGTTGCGCGGTACTAGAGAGGCTAGCAATGGTGGAAGGGTGAGAGTGCGTATAACCCATGGACTCAACATTAGTCATAAAGAACTCACATACTTATTGCAAAAATCTATTAGTTATCGAAACAAAGTACTACACGCATGCTCCTAGGGGGATAGATTGGTAGGAAAAGACCATCGCTCGTCCCCGACCGCCACTCATAAGGAAGACAATCAATAAATAAATCATGCTCCGACTTCATCACATAACGGTTCACCATACGTGCATGCTATGGAAATCACAAACTTCAACACAAGTATTTCTCAAATTCACAACTACTCAACTAGAATGACTCTAATATCACCATCTCCATATCTCAAAACAATTATCAAGTATCAAACTTCTCTTAGTATTCAATGCACTTATATGAAAGTTTTTATTATTGCCATGTTGTTCTAAAGGACTCTAAAAATGATATAAGTGAAGCATGAGAGATCAACTATTTCTTCAAAATAAAACCACCACCGTGCTCTAAAAAGATATAAGCGAAGCACTAGAGCAAATGACAAACTACTCCGAAAGATATAAGTGAAGATCAATGAGTAGTCGAATAATTATGCAACTATATGAAGACTCTATAACATTTAATAATTTCAGATATTGGTATTTTATTCAAACAGGAAGCAAAACAAAAGAAAATAAAATTACGTTCCAAGCAAATCACATATCATGTGGTGAATAAAAATATAGCTCCAAGTAAAGTTACCGATGAACGAAGACTAAAGAGGGGATGCCATCCGGGGCATCCCCAAGCTTAGGCTCTTGGTTGTCCTTGAATATTACCTTGGGGTGCCTTGGGCATCCCCAAGCTTAGGCTCTTGCCACTCCTTATTCCATAGTCCATCGAATCTTTACCCAAAACTTGAAAACTTCACAACACAAAACTTAAACAGAAAATCATGAGCTCTGTTAGCGAAAGAAAACAAAACACCACTTCAAGGTACTGTAATGAACTCATTCTTGATTTATATTGGTGTTAAACGTACTGTATTTCAACTTCTCTATGGTTTATAAACTCTTTTACTAGCCATAGATTCATCAAAATAAGCAAACAACACACGAAAAACAGAATCTGTCAAAAACAGAACAGTCTGTAGCAATCTGTAGCTAGCGCAAGATCTGGAACCCCAAAAATTCTAAAATAAATTGCTGGACGTGAGGAATTTATCTATTAATCATCTTCAAAAATAATTAACTAAATATAACTTTCCAAATAAAAATGGCAGCAGTTCTCGTGAGTGCTAAAATTTCTGTTTTTTACAGCAAGATTAACAAGACTTTCCCCAAGTCTTCCCAACGGTTCTACTTGGCACAAACACTAATTAAACACAAAAACACAACCAAAACAAAGGATAGATAAATTATTTATTACTAAATAGGAGCAAAAAGCAAGGAATAAAAATAAAATTGGGTTGCCTCCCAACAAGCGCTATCGTTTAACGCCCCTAGCTAGACATGATGATTTCAATGATGCTCACATAAATGATAAGAATTGAAACATAAAGAGAGCATCATGAAGAATACAACTAGCTGGTACGTCTCCAACGCATCTATAATTTTTGATTGCTCCATGCTATATTATCTACTGTTTTGGATATTATTGGGCTTTATTATCCACTTTTATATTATTTTTGGGACTAACCTATTAACGGAGGCCCAGCCCAGAATTGCTGTTTTTTTGCCTATTTTAGGGTTTCGAAGAAAAGGAATATCAAACGGAGTCCAAACGGAATGAAACCTTCGGGAACGTGATTTTCTCAATGAACAAGACCCAGGAGACTTGGACCCTACGTCAAGAAACAAAGGAGGAGGCCACGAGGTAGGGGCGCGCGCCTACCCCCCAAGCGCGCCCTCCACCCTCGTGGGCCCCCTGTTGCTCCACCGACGTACTCCTTCCTCCTATATATACCTACGTACCCCCAAACAATCAGATATGGAGCCAAAACCTTAATTCCACCATCGCAACTTTCTGTATCCACGAGATCCCATCTTGGGGCCTGTTCCGGAGCTCCACCGGAGGGGGCATCGATCATGGAGGGCTTCTACATCATCACCATAGCCTCTCCGATGAAGTGTGAGTAGTTTACCTCAGACCTACAGGTCCATAGTTATTAGCTAGATGGCTTCTTCTCTCTTTTTGGATCTCAATACAATGTTCTCCCCCTCTCTTGTGGAGATATATTTGATGTAATCTTCTTTTTGCGGTGTGTTTGTTGAGATCGATGAATTGTGGGTTTATGATCAAGTCTATCTATGAATAATATTTGAATCATCTCTGAATTCTTTTATGTATGATTGGTTATCTTTGCAAGTCTCTTCGAATTATCAGTTTGGTTTGGCCTACTAGATTGATCTTTCTTGCAATGGGAGAAGTGCTTAGCTTTGGGTTCAATCTTGCAGTGTCCTTTCCCAGTGACAGTAGGGGCAGCAAGGCACGTATTGTATTGTTGCCATCGAGGATAACAAGATGGGGTTTTCATCATATTGCATGAGTTTATCCCTCTACATCATGTCATCTTGCTTAAGGCGTTACTCTGTTTTCATTAACTTAATACTCTAGATGCATGCTGGATAGCGGTTGATGCGTGGAGTAATAGTAGTAGATGCAGGCAGGAGTCGGTCTACTTGTCTCGGACGTGATGCCTATATACATGATCATACCTAGATATTCTAATAACTATGCTCAATTCTGTCAATTGCTCATAATTTGTTAACCCACCGTAGAATACTTATGCTCTTGAGAGAAGCCACTAGTGAAATCTATGGCCCCCGGGTCTATCTTCATCATATTAATCTTCCAATACTTAGTAATTTCCTTTGCTTTTTACTTTGCTTTTATTTTCCTTTGCATCTTTATCATGAAAAAATACCAAAAAATATTATCTTATCATATCTATCAGATCTCACTCTCGTAAGTGGCCGTGTAGGGATTGACAACCCCTTATCGCGTTGGTTGTGAGGATTTATTCGTTTTGTGCAGGTGCGAGGGACTCGCGCATAGCCTCCTACTGGATTGATACCTTATTTCTCAAAAACCGAGGGAAATACTTACGCTACTTTACTGCATCATCCCTTCCTCTTCGGGGAAAACCAACACAGTGCTCAAGAGGTAGCAAGAAGGATTTCTGGCGCTGTTGCCGGGGAGTCTACGCGAAAGTCAATATACTAAGTACCCATCACAATCCTTATCTCCCGCATTACATTATTTGCCATTTGCCTCTCGTTTTCCTCTCCCCCACTTCACCCTTGCCGTTTTATTCGCCCTCTCTCTCTATCCTCCCTCTCTTTCTCTATTTGCCTTGTTTTGCCCGCTTTCTTCTTGTTTGCTTGTGTGTTGGATTGCTTGCTTGTCACGATGGCTCAAGATAATACTAAATTGTGTGACTTTACCAATACCAACAACAATGATTTTATTAGCACTACGATTGCTCCTCTTACCGATGCTGAATCTTGTGAAATTAATACTGCTTTGCTGAATCTTGTCATGAAAGATCCGTTTTCCGGCCTTCCTAGTGAAGATGCCGCTACCCATCTAAATAGCTTCGTTGATTTGTGTGATATGCAAAAGAAGAAAGATGTGGATAACGATATTGTTAAATTGAAGCTATTTGCTTTTTCGCTTAGAGATCGTGCTAAAGCTTGGTTTTCGTCTTTGCCTAAAAATATTATTGATTCATGGAATAAGTGCAAAGATGCTTTTATCTCTAAATATTTTCCTCCTACTAAGATCATCTCCCTTAGAAACGATATTATGAATTTTAAGCAACTTGATCATGAACATGTTGCACAAGCTTGGGAGAGGATGAAATTAATGATACGTAATTGCCCTACTCATGGTTTGAATTTCTGGATGATTATACAAAATTTTTATGCCGGATTGAATTTTGCTTCTAGAAATCTTTTAGATTCGGCCGCGGGAGGCACTTTTATGGAAATCACTTTAGGAGAAGCTACTAAACTCCGAGATAATATTATGGTTAATTATTCTCAATGGCATACTGAAATATCTACTAATAAAAAGGTGCATGCGATAGAAGAAATTAATGTTTTGAGTGGAAAGATGGATGAACTTATGAAATTATTTGCTAGTAAAAGTGTTTCTTATGATCCTAATGATATGCCCTTGTCTACTTTGATTGAGAATAATAATGAATCTATGGATGCGAATTTTGTTGGTAGGAACAATTTTGGTAACAACGCGTATAGAGGAAATTTTAATCCTAGGCCTTATCCTAGTAATCCCTCTAATAATTATGGTAATTCCTACAACAATTCTTATGGAAATTATAATAAGATGCCCTCTGATTTTGAATCTAATATTAAATAATTTATTACTTCGGAAAAGAATTTCAATGCTTTGATTGAAGAAAAATTGCTTAAGATTGATGAGTTGGCTAGGAACGTTGATAGAATTTCTCTTGATGTTGATTCATTGAAACTTAGATCTATTCCACCTAAGCATGATATCAATGAGTCTCTCAAAGCCATGATAATTTCCATTGATGAGTGCAAAGAAAGAACCGCTAGGATGCGTGCTAAGAAAGATGCCTTTATAAGAGCGTGTTCTTCTAGTTCCTATGAAAATAAAGATGAAGATATAAAAGTTATTGATGTGTCCCCTATTAAATCTTGGTTTTTCAATATGAATATTAATAATGATGGGACTAAATATGATCCACCTTTACCTAGAAGATGTTCCAAGAATTCGGAGTTTATAGATCTTGATGCTAAAATTGATAAAAGTGGGATCGAAGAAATTAAAACCCTAGATGTTGCTAAACCCACTATTTTGGATTTCAAGGAATTTAATTATGAAAATTTCTCTTTGATTGATTGTATTTCTTGTTGCAATCCGTGCTAAATTCTCCTCATGCTTATAGTCAAAATAAAGCGTTCACTAAACATATCGTTGATGCCTTGATGCAATCTAATGAAGAAAAACTTGAATTGGAAGTTTCTATCCCTAGAAAACTTTATGATGAGTGGGAACCAACTATTAAAATTAAGATTAAAGAATGTGAGTTCTATGCTTTATGTTATTTGGGTGCTAGTGTTTCCACGATTCCAAAGACTTTGTGTGATTTGTTAGGTTTCCGTGATTTTGATGATTGCTCTCTAAACTTGCACCTTGCGGATTCCACTATTAAGAAACCTATGGGAAGAATTAATGATGTTCTTATTGTTGCTTATAGGAATTATGTGCCCGTAGATTTTATTGTTCTTGACATAGATTGCAATCCTTCATGTCCTATTATTCTTGGTAGACCTTTCCATATAATGATTGGTGCAATTATTGATATGAAGGAAGGAAATTTTAGATTCCAATTTCCGTTAAGGAAAGGCATGTAACATTTTCCTAGAAAGAAAATTAAATTACCTTATGAATCTATTATGAGAGCCACTTATGGATTGCCTATCGGAGATGGCAATACCTAGATCTATCTTTGCTTTTTATTCCTAGCTAGGGGCGTTAAACGATAGCGCTTGTTGGGAGGCAACCCAATTTTGTTTTTATTCCTTGCTTTTTGATCCTGTTTAGTAATAAATAATTTATCTAGCCTCTGTTTAGGTTGTGTTTTTTGTGTTTAATTAGTGTTTGTGCCAAGTAGAACCGTTGGGAAGACTTGGGGAAAGTCTTGATATCTTGCTGTAAAAAACAGAAACTTTAGCGCTCACGAAAACTGCTGCCATTTTTATTTGGAAAGTGATATTTAGTTAATTCTTTTTGAAGATGATTAATAGATAAATTCCTCACGTCCAGAAATTTATTTTAGAATTTTTGGGGTTCCAGATCTTGCTCTAGCTACAGATTACTACAGACTGTTCTGTTTTTGACAGATTCTGTTTTTCGTGTGTCGTTTGCTTATTTTGATGAATCTATGGCTAGTAAAATAGTTTATAAGGGAAAACTTTGTTTTTGACACTCTAACTTTTGCCAATTTTTCTTATGCCACTCTAGAATTTCACATCTCACTTTTGCCACTCTTTGCTTTTGACAATACATCACAAATGCCATTCCGTGGCAAAACTGATAATTTTTCATTTCACTTTTGCCACTCTTAGCTTTTGAAAATGTATCACAATTGCCACCCTGAAAATTTTGCTTTTTCCACTGCAAAAGTGATATATTATCAAAAGCTAAGAGTGGCAAAAGTGAAATGTCAAATTCTAGAGTGGCATAAGCAAAATTGGCAAAAGCTAGAGTGGCAAAAACAAAGTTTTCCCAGTTTATAAACCATAGAGAAGTTGGAATACAGTAGGTTTAACACCAATATAAATAAAGAATGAGTTCATTACAATCCTTGAAGTGGTCTTTTGTTTTCTTTCGCTAACGGAGCTCACGAGATTTTCTACTTTAAGTTTTGTGTTGTGAAGTTCTCAAGTTTTGGGTAAAGATTTGATGGATTATGGAACAAGGAGTGGCAAGAGCCTAAGCTTGGGGATGCCCATGGCACCCCCAAGATAATCTAAGGACACCTAAAAGACAAAGCTTGGGGATGCCCCAGAAGGCATCCCCTCTTTTCGTCTACTTCTATCGATAACTTTACTTGGAGCTACATTTTTATTCACCACATGATATGTGTTTTGCTTGGAGCGTCTTGTATGATTTGAGTCTTTGCTTTTTAGTTTACCACAATCATCCTGGCTATACATGTTGGGGAACGTAGCAACAATTCAAAAAATTTCCTACGTGTCACCAAGATCAATCTAGGAGATACTAGCAACGAGAGAGAGGGAGTGCATCTTCATACCCTTGAAGATCGCGATGCGGAAGCGTTACAAGAACGCGGATGAAGGAGTCGTACTCGTAGCGATCCAGATCGCGGTTGATTCCGATCTAAGCGCCGAACAACGGCGCCTCCGCGTTCAACACACGTACAGCCCGGGGACATCTCCTCCTTCTTGATCCAGCAAGGGGAGAGGAGAAGTTGAGGGAGAGCTCCGGCAGCACGATGGCGTGGTGGTGGAGCTTGCAGTTCTCCGGCAGGGCTTCGCCAAGCATTACAGAGGAGGAGGAGGTGTTAGGGAGGGAGAGGGCTGCGCCAGGGGAAGGGCTTAGGTGTTCTGGCAGCCCTCCCACCCCCACTATTTATAGGAGAAGGGGAGAGGGGGCCGGCCCCTTCAGATCCCATTTAGGGGAGGGGCGGCGGCCGGGGAGGGAACCCTAGATGGGTTTTGGGCGCCCCCACCCTGTAACACCCCGGAGTAATGATCCCACAGTAACCCCTGGGGTTAAGTTAATCTTTTTGCTAAACATGTGCCTGATCATTATTGTCTGATGTTCTTTCAAATTCCAGTTGAATTCAAATTCAAATTCTGTGTGAAATTCAAAATGCTCAGACATGAAAACAAAAATGTTCATCATGTGCCAAATATTCCACAACTAATATTGGTGGTGAACCAACATTTTTGCAAAGGGTTTGAGTGGCCTAAACTACTTAAAACAGTGACCTAAGCAATAAATTAAATGCCCTTTTTTATTTATAAAATTGGCAACTATTCCAAAGGCCTCCCAACCTTTTTTGGCAGTTCACCTTAATTCTTTGAATTTGTTTTGATCAGTGGCATAATTTTGCAAAGTCATTTTTGACAAAAAGGAAAATGCAAAAGCTGCTGAAAATAAAAAAAGCAAAAAGGGAAAGGAAAAGTGGGAGAGGCCCTCTACCCCCTCCATGGACTACACCCACCTGGCCGGCCCACTCCAGCTGGCCAGCCCATCCACCTTCCTCACCGGGTCGCCATTCCCCCTCCCTGTTCCCCCGACCATGCCCACGGTCGCCACCGAGCCGCCTCGTCGGCGTCGACGACGAGGGATAAGACCCCCCGACGCCTCGGGCTCCCCTCTCCCTTCCCACTTGCCCTGCCGCCCCACTCGCGCCAGTCCCTATTGTTGGGGAACGTAGCAGAAATTCAAAATTTTCCTACGCGTCACCAAGATCTATCTATGGAGAAACCAGCTACGAGTAGAAGGAGAGTGCATCTACATACCCTTGTAGATCGCTAAGCGGAAGCGTTCAAGTGAACGGGGTTGATGGAGTCGTACTCGTCGTGATTCAAATCACCGATGATCAAGTGCCGAACGCACGGCACCTCCGCGTTCAACACACGTACAGCCCGGTGACGTCTCCCACGCCTTGATCCAGCAAGGAGAGAGGGAGAGGTTGAGGAAGACTCCATCCAACAGCAGCACAACGGCGTGGTGGTGATGGAGGAGCGTGGCAATCCAGCAGGGCTTCGCCAAGCACCACGGGAGAGGAGGAGTAGGGAGAGAGGTAGGGCTGCACCAAGAGGGAGAGAACTCATGTGTATGGCAGCCCCAAACCTCAACTATATATAGGGGGAAGGGGGGCTGCGCCCCCTTTAGGGTTTCCCACCCCCAAGGGGTGCGGCCAGCCCTAGATGGCAAAGGGGAGGCGGCCAAAGGGGGAGAGGAGAGGGAGGCGCACCAATATGGGCCTTAAGGCCCATCTGGACTAGGGTTTGCCCCCTCCCACTCTCTCTTGCGCCTTGGACTCCTTGTGGGGGGTGCACCAGCCCTCCTAGGGGCTGGTCCCCTCCCACACTTGGCCCACGCAGCCTTCTGGGGCAGGTGGCCCCACTTGGTGGACCCCGGGACCCTCCCGGTGGTCCCGGTACAATACCGATATCGCCCGAAACTTTTCCGGTGACCAAAACAGGACTTCCCATATATAAATCTTTACCTCCGGACCATTCCGGAACTCCTCGTGACGTCCGGGATCTCATCCGGGACTCGAACAACATTCGGTAACCACATACAAGCTTCCTTTATAACCCTAGCGTCATCGAACCTTAAGTGTGTAGACCCTACGGGTTCGGGAGACATGCAGACATGACCGAGATGTTCTCCGGTCAATAACCAACAGCGGGATCTGGATACCCATGATGGCTCCCACATGTTCCACGATGATCTCATCGGATGAACCACGATGTCAAGGACTTAATCAATCCCGTATTCAATTCCCTTTGTCTATCGGTATTTTACTTGCCCGAGACTCGATCGTCGGTATCCAATACCTTGTTCAATCTCGTTACCGGCAAGTCACTTTACTCATTCCGTAACACATCATCCCGTGATCAACTCCTTGGTCACATTGCGCATATGATGATGTCCTACCGAGTGGGCCTAGAGATACCTCTCCATTTACACGGAGTGACAAATCCCAGTCTCGATCCGCATAAAACAATAGATACTTTCGGAGATACCTGTAGTGCACCTTTATAGTCACCCAGTTACGTTGTGACGTTTGATACACCCAAAGCACTCCTACGGTATCCAGGAGTTACACGATCTCATGGTCAAAGGAAGAGATACTTGACATTGGCAAAGCTCTAGCAAATGAACTACACGATCTTTTGTGCTAGTCTTAGGATTGGGTCTTGTCCATCACATCATTCTCCTAATGATGTGATCCCGTTATCAACGACATCCAATGTCCATAGCCAGGAAACCATGACTATCTGTTGATCACAACGAGCTAGTCAACTAGAGGCTCACTAGGGACATATTGTGGTCTATGTATTCACACGTGTATTACGATTTCCGGATAATACAGTTATAGCATGAATAAAAAACAATTATCATGAACAAGGAAATATAATAATAACACTTTTATTATTGCCTCTAGGGCATATTTCCAATAGTCTCCCACTTGCACTAGAGTCAATAATCTAGTTCACATCGCCATGTGATTAACACTCACAGGTCACATCGCCATGTGACTAATACCCAAGAGTTTACTAGAGTCAGTAGTCTAGTTCACATCACTATGTGATTAACACTCAATGAGTTTTATGTTTGATCATGTTGCTTGTGAGAGAGGTTTTAGTCAACGGGTCTGAACCTTTCAGATCCGTGTGTGCTTTACAAATCTCTATGTCATCTCCTAGATGCAGCTACCACGCTCTATTTGGAGCTATTCCAAACAACTGTTCTACTTGGAGCTATTCTAAATTATTGCTCCATTATATGTATCCGGTCTCTCTACTCAGAGCTATCCGGATAGGTGTCAAGCTTGCATCGTCGTAACCTTTACGACGAACTCTTTTACCACCTCCATAATCGAGAAAATTCCTTAGTCCACTAGTTACTAAGGATAACTTTGACCGATGTCCTGTGAGCCATTCTTGGATCACTCTTGTACCCCTTGACTGACTCATGGCAAGGCACACTTCAGGTGCGGTACACAGCATAGCATACTGAAGAGCCTACGTCTTAAGCATAGGGGACGACCTTCGTCCTTTCTCTCTATTCTGCCGTGGTCGAGCTTTAAGTCTTAACTTCGTACCTTACAACTCAGGCAAGAACTCCTTCTTTGACTGGTCCATCTTGAACACCTTCAAGATCATGTCAAGGTATGTGCTCATTTGAAAGTACTATTAAGCATTTTGATCTATCCTTATAGATCTTGATGCTCAATGTTCAAGTAGCTTAATCCAGGTTTTCTATTGAAAAACACCTTTCAAATAACCCTATATGCTTTCTAGAAATTCTACGTCATTTCTGATCAACATATACTCATCAGAAATTCTATAGTGCTCCCACTCACTTCTTTGGAAATACAAGTTTCTCATAAACTTTGTACAAACCCAAAATTTTTTGATCATCATCAAAGCGTACATTCCAACTCCGAGATGCTTACTCCAGTCCTTAAAAGGATCGCTGGAGCTAGCATACCTTTTAGCATCCTTAGGATCGACAAAACTTTTCTGATTGTATTGCATACAACCTTTCCTTATGAAAACTAGTAAGGAAACTTGTCTTGACATCCATCTGCCAGATTTCATAAATGCAGCTAATGCTAACATGATTCCGACGGACTCTAAGCATCGCTACGAGTGAGAAAATCTCATCGTAGTCTACTCCTTGAACTTGTCGGAAAACACTTCGCCACAAGTCGAGCTTCATAGATGGTGACATTACCATCCACGTCCGTCTTCTTCTTAAAAGATCCATTTATCTCAATGGATTGCCGATCATCGGGCAAGTCCATCAAAGTCCATGCTTTGTTCTGATATATGGATACTATCTCGGATTTCATGGCTTCTAACCATTTGTCGGAATTTGGGCCCACCATCGCTTCTCCATAGCTCGTAGGTTCATTGTTGTCTAGCAACATGACCTTCAAGACAGGATCACCTTACCACTCCGAAGTAGTACGTGTCCTTGTCGTCCTACGAGGTTTGGTAGTGACTTGATCCGAAGTTTCATGATCAATATCATAAGCTTCCACTTCAATTGGTGTAGGTGCCACAGGAACAACTTCCTGTGCCCTGCCACACACTAGTTGAAGAGACGGTTCAATAACCTCATCAAGTCTCCACCATCCTCCCACTCAACTCTTTCGAGAGAAACCTTTCCTCGAGAAAGGACCCGATTCAAGAAACAATCCATATTGCTTTCGGATCTGAATTAGGAGGTATACCCAACTGTTTTGGGTGTCCTATGAAGATGCATTTTATCCGCTTTGGGTTCGAGCTTAATCCTGAAACTTTTCACATAAGCGTCGCAGCCCCAAACCTTTAAGAAACGACAACATAGGTTTCTCTAAACCATAATTCATACGGTGTCATCTCAACGGAATTACGTGGTGCCCTATTTAAAGTGAATGTGGTTGTCTCTAATGCCTAACCCATGAACAATAGTGGTAATTCGATAAGAGACATCATGGTACGCACCATATCCAATAGGGTGCAACTATGATGTTCGGACACACCATCACACTATGGTGTTCCAGGCGGTATTAATTGTGAAACAATTTCCACAATGTCTTAATTGTGTGCCAAAACTTGTAACTCAGATATTCATCTCTATGATCATATCATAGACATTTTATCCTCTTGTCACAATGATCTTCTACTTCACTCTGAAATTATTTGAACCATTCAATAATTCAGACATGTGTTTCATCAAGTAAATATTCTCAACATCTACTCGAATCATCTGCGAAGTAAGAACACAACGATATTCACTGCATGCCTCAGCACTCATTGGACTGCACACATCAAAATGTGTTACTTCCAACAAGTTGCTATCTTGTTCCATCTTATTGAAACCGAGGCTTTTCAGTCATCTTGCCCATGTGGTATGATTTGCATATCTCAAGTGATTCAAAATCAAGTGAGTCCAAACGATCCATTTGCATGGAGTTTCTTCATGCATATACACCAATAGACATGGTTCACATGTCTCAAACTTTTCTAAACGAGTGAGCCCAAAGATCCATCAACATGGAGCTTCTTCATGCGTTTTATACCATTATGACTTACATGGCAGTGCCACAAGTAAGTGGTACTATCATTACTATCTTATATCTTTTGGCATGAAAATGTGTATCACTACGATCAAGATTCAATAAACCATTCAGGTTTAATACTAATCTTGATGGTAGAGGGAGCGTGCGATGTTTGATCATATCAAACTTGGAAACACTTCCAACACATATCGTCAGCTCACCTTTAGCTAGTCTCCGTTTCATTCCGTAGCTTTTATTTCGAGTTACTAACACTTAGCAACCGAACCAGTATCTAATACCCTGGTGCTACTAGGAGTACTAGTAAAGTACACATTAACATAATGTATATCCAATATACTTCTATCGACCTTGCCAGCCTTCTCATCTACCAAGTATCTAGGGTAATCCTGCTCCAGTGGTTGTTCCCCTTATTACAGAAGCACTTAGTCTCGGGTTTGGGTTCAACCTCGGGTTTCTTCATGGGTGCAGCAGCTGATTTGCCGTTTCATGAAGTATCCCTTCTTTCCCTTGCCCTTCTTGAAACTAGTGGTTTCATCAACCATCAACAATTGATGCTCCTTCTTGATCTCTACTTTCGCGATGTCAAACAACGCGAATACCTCAAGGATCATCATCTCTATCCTTGATATGTTATAGTTCATCACGAAGCTCTAGCAGCTTGGTGGCAATGACTTTTGGGGAAACGTCACTATCTCATCTGGAAGATCAACTCCCACTCGATTCAAGTGATTGTAGCACTCAGACAATCTGAGCACAAGCTCAACGATTAAGCTTTTCTCCCTTAGTTTGCAGGCTAAGAAAATCGTCGGAGGTCTCATACCTCTTGACGTGGGCACGAGCCTGAAATCCCAATTTCAGCCCTCGAAACATCTCATATGTTCCGCGACGTTTCGAAAAACGTCTTTGGTGCCTCAACTCTAAACCGTTTAACTGAACTATCACGTAGTTATCAAAACGTGTATGTTCGATGTTCGCAACATCCACAGACGACGTTTGGGGTTCAGCACACTAAGCGGTGCATTAAGGACATAAGCTATCTACTGTCTGCATAATCGCTACTTTCAACTTTCAACTATATTTTCTCTAGGAACATATCTAAAACAGTAGAACTATAGCGTGAACTACGACATAATTTGCAAAAAGTCTTTTGACTATGTTCAGGATAATTAAGTTCATCTTATGAACTCCCACTTAGATAGATATCCCTCTGGTCATCTAAGTGATCACATGATCCGAGTCAACTAGGCCGTGTCCGATCATCACGTGAGACGGACTAGTCATCATCGGTGAACATCTTCATGTTGATCGTATCTACCATACGACTCATGCTCGACCTTTCGGTCTCCGTGTTCCGAGGCCATGTCTGCACATGCTAGGCTCGTCAAGTTAACCCTAAGTGTTTTCGCTGTGTAAAACTGTCTTACACCCGTTGTATGTGAACGTAAGAATCCATCACACCCGATCATCACGTGGTGCTTAGAAGCGACGAACTGTAGCAACGGTGCACAGTTAGGGGAGAACACTTCTTGAAATTTTGTAAGGGATCATCTTATTTACTACAGTCGTCCTAAGTAAACAAGATGCATAATCATAATAAACATCACATGCAATTATATAGTTGTGACATGATATGGCCAATATCATATAGCTCCATTGATCTCCATCTTCGGGGCTCCATGATCATCTTGTCACCGGCTTGACACCATGATCTCCATCATCATGATCTCCATCATCGTGTCTTCATGAAGTTGTCACGCCAATGACTACTTCTACTTCTATGACTAACGCGTTTAGCAATAAAGTAAAGTAGTTTACATGGCGTTCTTCAATGACACGCAGGTCATACAATAAATTAAGACAACTCCTATGGCTCCTGCCGGTTGTCATACTCATCGACATGCAAGTCGTGAATCCTATTACAAGAACATGATCAATCTCATACATCACATATATCATTCATCACATCCTTTTGGCCATATCACATCACATAGCATACCCTACAAAAACAAGTTAGACGTCCTCTAATTGTTGTTTGCATGTTTTACGTGGCTGCTATGGGTTTCTAGCAAGAACGTTTCTTACCTACGCAAAACCACAACGTGATATGCCAATTGCTATTTACCCTTCATAAGGACCCTTTTCATCGAATCCGTTCCGACTAAAGTGGGAGAGACTGGCACCCGCTAGCCACCTTATGCACCAAGTGCATGTCAATCGGTGGAACCTGTCTCACGTAAGAGTACGTGTAAGGTCGGTCCGGGCCGCTTCATCCCACAATACCGTCGAAACAAGATTGGACTAGTAACGGTAAGCATATTGGACAACATCAACGCCCACAACTACTTTGTGTTCTACTCGTGCAAAGAATCTACGCAATAGACCTAGCTCATGATGCCACTGTTGGGGAACGTAGCAGATTTTCAAAATTTTCCTACGCGTCACCAAGATCTATCTATGGAGAAACCAGCTACGAGTAGAAGGAGAGTGCATCTACATACCCTTGTAGATCGCTAAGCAGAAGCGTTCAAGTGAACGGGGTTGATGGAGTCGTACTCGTCGTGATTCAAATCACCGATGATCAAGTGCCAAACGCACGGCACCTCCGCGTTCAACACACGTACAGCCCGGTGACGTCTCCCACGCCTTGATCCAGCAAGGAGAGAGGGAGAGGTTGAGGAAGACTCCATCCAACAGCAGCACAACGGCGTGGTGGTGATGGAGGAGCGTGGCAATCCAGCAGGGCTTCGCCAAGCACCACGGGAGAGGAGGAGTAGGGAGAGAGGTAGGGCTGCACCAAGAGGGAGAGAACTCATGTGTATGGCAGCCCCAAACCTCAACTATATATAGGGGGAAGGGGGGGTTGCGCCCCCTTTAGGGTTTCCCACCCCCAAGGGGTGCGGCCAGCCCTAGATGGCAAAGGGGAGGCGGCCAAAGGGGGAGAGGAGAGGGAGGCGCACCAATATGGGCCTTAAGGCCCATCTGGACTAGGGTTTGCCCCCTCCCACTCTCTCTTGCGCCTTGGACTCCTTATGGGGGGCGCACCAGCCCTCCTAGGGGCTGGTCCCCTCCCACACTTGGCCCACGCAGCCTTCTGGGGCAGGTGGCCCCACTTGGTGGACCCCGGGACCCTCCCGGTGGTCCCGGTACAATACCGATATCGCCCGAAACTTTTCCGGTGACCAAAACAGGACTTCCCATATATAAATCTTTACCTCCAGACCATTCCGGAACTCCTTGTGACGTCCGGGATCTCATCCGGGACTCCGAACAACATTCGGTAACCACATACAAGCTTCCTTTATAACCCTAGCGTCATTGAACCTTAAGTGTGTAGACCCTACGGGTTCGGGAGACATGCAGACATGACCGAGACGTTCTCCGGTCAATAACCAACAACGGGATCTAGATACCCATGATGGCTCCCACATGTTCCACGATGATCTCATCGGATGAACCATGATGTCAAGGACTTAATCAATCCCGTATTCAATTCCCTTTGTCTATCGGTATTTTACTTGCCCGAGACTCGATCGTCGGTATCCAATACCTTGTTCAATCTCGTTACCGGCAAGTCACTTTACTCGTTCCGTAACACATCATCCCGTGATCAACTCCTTGGTCACATTGCGCATATGATGATGTCCTACCGAGTGGGCCCAGAGATACCTCTCCATTTACACGGAGTGACAAATCCCAGTCTCGATCCGCATAAAACGATAGATACTTTCGGAGATACCTGTAGTGCACCTTTATAGTCACCCAGTTACGTTGTGACGTTTGATACACCCAAAGCACTCCTACGGTGTCCAGGAGTTACACGATCTCATGGTCAAAGGAAGAGATACTTGACATTAGCAAAGCTCTAGCAAATGAACTACACGATCTTTTGTGCTAGTCTTAGGATTGGGTCTTGTCCATCACATCATTCTCCTAATGATGTGATCCCGTTATCAACGACATCCAATGTCCATAGCCAGGAAACCATGACTATCTGTTGATCACAATGAGCTAGTCAACTAGAGGCTCACTAGGGACATATTGTGGTCTATGTATTCACACATGTATTACGATTTCCGGATAATACAGTTATAGCATGAATAAAAGACAATTATCATGAACAAGGAAATATAATAATAATACTTTTATTATTGCCTCTAGGGCATATTTCCAACACCTATCCCCTCTCCCCGCTCGCTCCGTCGCCTCGCCTCCTTCTCAGAGCCACCACCCGAGCGCGGTCGCCGCCGTCCTCCGTCATTGTCGCGGCCACCCGCGGCCCCACGCTCGCTGACCCTATCGGTGAGCTCCGCGGGGGTCTACTCCTTCAACCGGTGGCCTCAGCTGGAGCTCGGAGGCGTGGCAGCACCGGATCCCCTTCGTCCCCACCTCCGGCTGCCGTCGTTATTCTTCATCTCCGGCGACGCCTGCTGCTGCTACTAAGCCTCTCACCGGCCTCCGTGTGCCGCGCGGTGAGCTCCTCCCTCCCTCCTTTCCTCTCCTCAGCCTCTCATAGTAGCCGTAGCCGCCGTTCCCGTCGCCGCCCGAACACAGCTCCGCCGCGAGGCTCGCCGCCGACGTTGTGGTCATTGACCTGCTCGTCCGAGCACTCGAACATGCTCAGGTCCCCTCACCACGGCATCTCGTGCCGCTAGATCCCCTCCCCGTGCCCTCTGTCGCCGTTGGCGGAGATGGCCGAACTCCGTCGTCCGCCTCACCGCGTGCCGTCGTCGTTTTAGGTCTTCCTGAGGCCAACCGTTAGCGCCACTCGACGCGCCTCGCTCCCCTCTTTCGAACGCCACCTCGCGCGCGCAAAACGGTGGCCGGAGCACGTTTTCCGACGAGTCCCGAGGCCTCCGCCACATTTTGGCGTCGCCGGCGTCGAGCCGCCGGCCACCGCCGACGTGGCTGGCCTGGGGCCACCCCAGTGCCACTGCCACTGCTAGTGGGCCCCACGGGCCCAAGTTGACTAGGTTGACCCAGTCAACTGCTGACTGGGCAGCCCCGTGCCCCTGACAAGCGGGCCCCACCGCACATTTAAGTAAATTAAAACATTTAATAATTAAATCTAATTAGTTAACCTAATCAGTCACTGACTGCTGGGGCCCATGCCCCCTAACTAACCATGTTAGTTTAGTTAAGCCTCTGTTAGACAGAGAGGCTGACAGGTGGGTCCCACCTGTCAGTTTGACTGGTCAGTAGAGCTGACGCAGTGCTGACGTCACTGCTGACGCAATAAACCTTTTCTGCTTTTAAAATAATTCAGAATTTGGTTTAAACTTCGAAATTCTGTAACTTTTAAACCGTAGCTCGGATCGTAAAAGTTTATATATGAAAAACGCCCAGAAAAACGAGAAGAATCGGAATACGCGGTCCATTCATCTATCACATGCCCCTAGCATGCTGAACATGGAACATTCCCCCTCTGGTCATCTGTCTGATATAGGTCCGGAACCGAGAGTACATTTCCGGTTGAATTTCCCCTTCTCCTATATCGTGTATTACTACGTTAGGGCAACCCTAGCTCTGCCTTTCATCATGTTATGCCTTGTGATGCATTGTTTGTTCTGTGTTTACTGTTTCTTCCCCCTCTTCTCTCCGGTAGACCCCGAGGCCGATGATGCTGCTGTGATCGACTACGTCACCGACGACCCCTCCTTCTTGTCTGAGCAACCAGGCAAGCAAACCCCCCTTGAGCATTCCGATATCGCCCATTTCTTTCCCTCTCATGCTTGCATTAGAACTGCTACTGCTTTCTGTATGATCCTACTATGATGCATAGCCTGTTGTTGTTACCTGCTGTCATACCTTACCTGCTTATCCTAAACTGCTTAGTATAGGTTGGTTAATGATCCATCAGTGACCCCCACCTTGTCCCAGTTGCCTCGCTTTATGTTCGATGACTCGATCAACGTGATCGACGTCCAGGCCCCGACACCGCACATCACCCCCTAGTTGTACGACACTACAGAGTTACTATCGAGTGCCGAGAGTGAACCTCATACATCACTCCTGATGAGATCTTTGTAGTGTAGGTATACGGTCGAGGTCATCGAGGGTGATTTCCTCCTTAACCACTTCAGTTACCGCTCTGTCGTGCAACCCCTCAAGTGAGAACCTCAAGGGTGGATCCTCTTACATTCACCTTAATGATAACATCGAGTGGGATTCACCGGGGGTGATTCCTCGGGTTTTCCCCTTGGTGTTAGACACACAGTTACTATGGTTACTATGACTTTACACTGAGCCATGTTACTAAGGACGGGTCGACCCTGAGGGGTACCCGCGCGAGCTTAATTGTGAGCGATGTGGAGTCGGGTTGACCTGGAAGGTGCCCGCGAGATACTTACGAGGCATGGCCGCGCATTCTTAGCCCTTGCCGCAAGTACTCGAGACGGGGCGACGGGGTCACATCGATCGTGAGTCTCTGCTCGTTACCGCGCGTTCCTAATCCACTATGATTTGGATATTTGATCTGAGGGGCCTCTGGCCCGATAGCACTAACCATCACGTGGGCATAGTATGGGCATTCTGCGTCGTATACATCAGCCGAAGCTTAATAGACGCTAGCGACTAAGCGGCACGCGCCGGGTTGGACTGCGTAAGCTCCTGCCTTGTTGAAGGAGGTAGCTAGGTCTGCTCATCGGCCGCGTTCGCAACGTGCATGAGTTTTCGGGGAGATGGCCCATGACTCCTGGGGGCATAGGTTTAATCCGGCGTGCTGGCCTCTTTATTATGCCTAGGTCGGGTTGCGGCGTATTGTTTGGCCGAGGCCGGGCATGACCCAGGAAAGTGTGTCCGGCTGGAGTTAATCGAGCGTGGTGGGTAAGTTGGTGCACCCCTGCAGGGAAGAAAACATCTATCAATGGCCTGTCCTACGTTAACGGACACTTGGAGTTGTATCTCGATCGATACAACTAGAGTTGGATTCTTGAGATGAGACATGGAGATGAGACTTGGTTATGAGATGATAACTGGATAGTATGGCTCTGGGATTGCTTTCTCGCAGGGAGTCGAGAAAGGATCTCTAGCCGAGGTTGATAACACTACTGGTACTTTACTTTATGTTACTCTACTCCCTCCTGTTGCTGCAAGATGGTGGTTTCCAGAAGATGCTAGTCTTCGATAGGCTAGGCTTTCCCTTCCCTTCTGGCATTCTGCAGTTTAGTCCACAGATACAACCCATTCCTTTGATACTGATGCATACTTAGTTTAGATCTTATGTAAGTCTTGCGAGTACTTTGGATGAGTACTCACGGTTACTTTGCTACTTCTTTTCCCCCATACCCAATTGTTACGACCAGATGACGGAGCCCAGGAGCCAATCGACGCCACTGATGACTACTACTACACGGAGGATGCCTACTACTACGTGACGGCCGCTAACAAATTGGAGTAGTTAGGAGGCTCCCAGGCAGGAGGCCTTGCCTTTTTGATCATTGTTGCTTTTGTGCTAGCCTTCTTAAGGCAATCTTGTTTAACTCATGTCTGTACTCAGATATTGTTGCTTTCGCTGACTCTTGTGTTTTCGAGCGTATGTATTCGAGCCCTCGAGGCCCCTGGCTTGTAATATAAAGCTTGTATTATTTTAATTTGTGTGTAGAGTTGTGTTGTGATATCTTCCCGTGAGTCCTTGATCTTGATCGTACACATTTGCATGTATGATTAGTGTATGATTGAATTGAGGGCGTCACAAGTTGGTATCAGAGCCGACTGCCTGTAGGTAGCCCCCTTTCCAACTCCTTGGCCGAAGTTGAGTCTAGTCACTGAAAAACTCTTACTAACATGGCTGTGTGTCTTACGGGCCCACGTCGCCATATGGGTGGTATTAGGATCTTTTACTCCTCGACCTTTACTCTCGGACTCTGATCTCTCTTCTATTCGGGTTAAAATGGTTTTACTAACTCTAACATTAGGATCCCGTGACCACATTCACCCCAAAGCTGGATAAGCCATAGTTTTTCCTTAGAATAGTATTCTGGATAGTACACACACTGTCATGGTGACAACAAAGTGGTATCCATCGTACCTCTTTCATTATGCATGTTTCATCATGAATGATCATTTGTTTTTGCAAATGCTCAATGCTGAACTACCCCCTGTTACTTGTTAGCAGGATGGTTAGACCCGCTGGACGTGGCCGTGGTGCCAACGATCCACCGCCGCCCGAATTATTTGCTGGAATGATGCAACAATTTGAGCTGAACCGCCAATTCATGGAAGGAATGATGGCTCAGTTTCCTCGTTCGAACATGAATCAACAGCCAACCCTAGTAACTCTGCAGGATTTCTTGCGCCTCAACCCAACTATTTACCGCAGCTCAACTAAACCCCTTGATGCTGATGACTGGCTCCGCGACATCACATATGAAATGGAGTCTGCTAGTGTGGCCCCTCCTAGCTATGTCACCTTTGCATCTTTCTTCCTGAAGGGTCCCGCTGCTCAATGGTGGGATAGCCACAGGCGTACCCTGCCTACTGGAACGGTCATCACTTGGCCGGATTTCCAAGCTGCTTTCCGTGCCCGCTTCATTCCTCAAGGAATCATGGACAGGAAGAAGCGAGATTTCCGCAACCTCACCCAAGGCAACAATACTGTAGATGCTTATCAGCGGGAATTTCTAGACTTGTCTCGTTATGCTGAAGAAGACATTGCAACTGATGCTCGTAGGCAAGAAAAGTTCCGTGATGGACTTCACCCTGATATTAAGCTAGCACTGCTCGCTCATGACTTTGCCGACTTTGCCACCTTGGTGAACAAGGCTATTCAGGTTGAGACTGGTCTTCAGGAACACCAGGGATCCCATAGGCGCAACCGTGACGCTGGCTCATCTTCGGGCCCGTCAGTGTAGAAGCGTCAGATATGGATTCCCCACAGCATGTATCATCGAGCTGCACCTGCACCAAGACAGACCTATGTCGCACCCCGTCTGCCTCCTCCACTGCAGAGGCAGCCCCTTCGGGCTGTACCACCCCAAGCTTTTGCTCCCAATCCCAATGATGGTCTGTGCTTCAAGTGTGGCCTTCCGGGCCATCGTTCTAGGAACTGCCCTCAGAATCAGAATCAGCTGGCTCTGCCTTCTAATGCTCGTGGTATCAATCAACCCCGCAACCACAATGCTAGACCATATGGTCGTGGTCTTGCTAATCATGTTGATCTGAATGAAGCTCAAGACCAACCTGCCACTGTGATGGGTACTCTGCTCGTTAATTCAGTACCAGCATCTGTTTTATTTGATTCAGGAGCATTGCATTCTTTCATATCAGAAGAGTTTGCATTCATGCATGGCATTAAATACGAAGAGATGCACACTCAACTAGTGGTAAAAACCCCTGCGGGCCAATGCCAAACCTCCATGGTTAGCCACAACGTTAATTTTTTGCACCCCTCATTATTCTGAAGTCTTCCAATATTGACCTCATCCTGGGAATGGATTGGTTGAAAGCACATATGGCTTCTATCGTTTGCACCACTAAAACCGTCCACCTTCTGCACCCTTCAGATGAGATAGTAAGCTACAATGCTCGTCTGGTTCAAAACGCGGAAGCTCGACTTTATGTCTTGAATGCGTTGAACGCAACACCTCTTGAGGGAATTGAAAAGATTTCAGTTGTTCACGACTTCCTAGATGTCTTTCTAGAAGAACTTCCAGGAAGACCTCCTGCCCGGGCTATCGAGTTCGTCATCGACTTGAAACCAGGCACCGTTCCTATTGCCAAACGACCCTACAAGATGCCACCTCATGAACTCCTTGAACTTAAGGAGGAAATCGACAAGTCTCTTCGCAGTGGTTTCATTCGTCCAAGTTCCTCAACTTGGGGAGCACCTTCTCTCTTTGTGAAGAAGAAGGATGGAACGAACCGTTTGGTCCAAGACTATCGTCCTATCAACCAAGCTACAATATAGAACAAATATCCGCTTCCTCGGATTAATGATCTGTATGATCAACTGGCTGGTTCATCGATATTCTCTAAACTCGACTTGAGGTTGGGTTACCACCAGATCCGTGTTCGTGAAGAGGATATTCCAAAGACCGCCTTCGTCACTCGTTATGGTTCTTACGAGTACACCGTCATGTCTTTTGGCTTGACCAATGCTCCAGCCACATTCTCTCGTCTGATGAACTACATATTCATGGATTACCTCGACAAGTTCGTCATAGTCTATTTGGATGATATCCTGGTATATTCGAAGAACATGCTGAACATCTTTGACTTGTTCTAGAGAAGCTTCGAGAACATCAACTTTATGCCAAGTATTCCAACTGCAAATTTTGGTTACCCGAAGTCACCTACCTTGGTCATGTCATCTCCAAGGATGGTATTGCCGTCAACCCAGAGCGAGTTCAGGCTATTCTTGACTGGACCCCTCCGAAGACTGTCAAGCAAGTCAGAAGCTTTCTCGGTCTAGCCAGCTATTGTAGCCGCTTCGTAGATAACTTCTCCAAGATCGCCAAGCCACTGGCCAATCTGCTTCACAAAGGCGTTAAGTTCGATTGGACAGACAAATGTCAGGAAAGTTTACAGGCACTCAAAGACAAGATGACATCTACCCCAGTGCTTGCTCCCCCTGATTCTCGCAAGGACTTTGTCATCTATTGCAATGCTTCACATCAAGGATTAGGCTGTGTCCTAATGCAAGAGCGCAGAGTGATTGCTTATGCCCCCCGTCAAGTGCATCCTCATGAAGAGAACTACCCAGTTCATGACCTTGAGCTTGCTGCGGTTATCTATGCACTGAAGCTATGGCGACAGTACCTTCTCGGTAATCATTGCGAGATCTTCACTGATCATCAGAGTCTGAAGTATTTGTTTACTCAGCTAGATCTGAACCTCCATCAGCAACGATGGATGGAAGCTATTGCTGACTACAACTGCGGTATATCTTATACACCTGGCAAGGCTAATGTAATGGCCGATGCCCTGAGCCGTAAGTCTTATTGCAACAATCACATGGTCTTCAAAGCTCAACCCCGCCTTTATGAAGAGCTATGCAAGTTGAACCTTCAACTAGTTCCACAGGGTTCTCTGAATAACCTTGTCTTGGAACCAACTCTTCTGAAAGCAATCAAGTCTGCTCAAGCCAAAGATGCTCATGTTGATTTGATGAAAAATGATCTTGCCTTAGAGAAATCCAGAGATTTCTCACTTGGTGAAGATGGAACCTTATACTTCAGAGATCGCATTGTCGTACCCTGGTTCGAGCTTATGACAGAGAAGGTGATGAAAGAAGCGCATGATACCCCTCTCTCTATTCATCCGGGAAGTACTAAGATGTATCTAGACATCCGTCAGAAGTACTAGTGGTCTAATATGAAGCAAGACATTGCTCGATATATTGAAGAATGTGACGTTTGTCGTCGCGTCAAAGCAGAACATCAGAAACCGGCTGGACTTCTACAACCGCTTCCGATTCCTGAATGGAAGTGGGATAAGATCCAAATGGACTTCGTCACTGGCCTTCCCAAGTCTCAGAAAGGTAACGATGCAATCTTTGTTGTCATCGACCAATTCTCGAAGGTTGCTCACTTTCTGCCAGTCAAGGAGACTATCACTGCTAGTCAATTAGCAAACTTGTATATCTCCAGAATTGTGTCACTCCACGGCATTCCGAAGGAGATCAGTTCAGATCGTGGCAGTATTTTCACTTCTAAGTTCTGGGATAGTTTCCAAGAGGCAATGGGAACTCATATTACCTGGAGCACTGCTTATCATCCCCAATCCCAAGGCCAAGTCGAGCGAGTCAATCAAATTCTTGAAGACATGCTTCGAGCTTGTGTTATTTCTTTTGGCAAGAAGTGGGAAGAATCTCTCCCTTATGCGGAGTTCTCTTATAACAACAGCTATCAAGCCAGCTTGAAGATGGAACCCTTTGAAGTGCTTTATGGACGCAAGTGCCGAACCCCTCTGAATTGGTTAGAAACTGGGGAACGGACGCTCCTTGGTCCAGACATTATTCAACAAGCTGAAGAGCAGGTTCGCATTGTTCGGGATAATATCAAGGCGGCCCAGTGCCGCCAGAAGAGCAACTATGACCGAAAACACTGGGGTTCAACTTATCAACCTGGTGAACAAGCTTATCCGCGTGTCACTCGTTTGAGAGGCACTCATCGGTTCAGAGTCAAGGGCAAGCTAGCTCCACGCTACATTGGTCCTTTCCGCATTCTGGCCCATCATGGAGTGGTGGCTTATCAATTGGAGTTGCCACCTCAGTTCTCTCACGTCCATGATGTCTTCCACGTGTCGCAACTTCGTCGATGCTTCAAGGATCCGGAACATGAAGTGGATCCGGAATTGATTGAAGTTCAAGATGATCTCACATACAAGGAGCATCTGATCTGCATTCTTGAAGAAGCTGAACGTCGAACACGCCAGAAGGTTACCAAGTTCCTCAAGGTGCGATGGTCAAATCATTCTAAAGATGAAGCCACTTGGGAACGCGAGGATAACCTCCGTGCTGAATACCCCGACCTGTTCCCTTCTACCTCTTAATTCTTGAGACGAGAATTTCTTTTAGAGGAGGAGAGTTGTAACACCCCGGAGTAATGATGCTACAGTAACCCCTGGGGTTAAGTTAATCCTTTTGCTAAACATGTGCCCAATCATTATTGTCTCATGTTCTTTCAAATTCCAGTTGAATTCAAATTCAAATTCGGTGTGAAATTCAAAATGCTCAGACATGAAAACAAAAATGTTCATCATGTGCCAAATATTCCACAGCTAATATTGGTGGTGAACCAACATTTTTGCAAAGGGTTTGAGTGGCCTAAACTACTTAAAACAGTGACCTAAGCAATAAATTAAATGCCCTTTTTAATTTATAAAATTGGCAACTATTCCCAAAGCCTCCCAACCTTTTGTCACAGTTCACCTGAATTCTTTGAATTTGTTTTGATCAGTGGCATAATTTTGCAAAGTCATTTTTGACAAAAAGGAAAATGCAACAGCTGCTGAAAATAAAAAAAAGCAAACAGGGAAAGGAAAAGTGGGAGAGGCCCTCTACCGCCTCCCTGGACTACACCCACCTGGCCGTCCCACTCCAACTGGCCAGCCCATCCACCTTCCTCGCTGGGTCGCCCTTCCCCCCTCCCTGTTCCTCCGACCGTGCCCACAATCGCCACCGAGCCGCCTCGTCGGCGTCGACGACGAGGGATAAGACCCCCCGACGCCTCGGGCTCCCCTCTCCCCTCCCACTTGCCCTGCCGCCCCACTCGCGCCAGTCCCCATCCCCTCTTCCCGCTCGCTCCGTTGCCTCGCCTCCATCTCAGAGCCACCACCCGAGCACGGTCGCCACCGTCCTCCGTCGTTGTCGCGGCCACCCGCGGCCCCGCGCCTGCTGACCCTGTCGATGAGCTACACGGGGGTCTACTCCTTCGACCGGTGGCCTTAGCTAGAGCTCGGAGGCGTGGCAGCACCAGATCCCCTTCGTCCCCACCTCCGGCTGCCGTCGTTCTTCTTCATCTCCGGCAACGCCTGCTGCTGCTACTAAGCCTCTCACCGGCCTCCGTGTGCCGCGCGGTGAGCTCCTCCCTCCCTCCTTTCCTCTCCTCGGCCTCTCCTAGTAGCCGTAGCCGCCGTTCCCGTCGCCGCTCGAACGCAGCTCTGCCGCAAGGCTCGCCGCCGACGTTGTGGTCATTGACCTGCTCGCCCGAGCACTCGAACATGCTCAGGTCCCCTCACCGCGGCCGCTCGTGCCGCTAGATCCCCTCCCCGTGCCCTCTGTCGTCGTTGGCGGAGATGGCCGAACTCTAGCGTCCGTCTCGCCGCGTGCCGTCATCGTTTTAGGTCTTCCCGAGGCCAACCATTAGCGCCACGCGACGCGCCTCACTCCCCTCTTTCGAACGCCACCTCGCGTGCGCAAAACGGTGGCCGGAGCGCGTTTTCCGACGAGTCCCGAGGCCTGCACCACATTTTGGTGTTGCCGGCGTCGAGCCGCCGGCCACCACCGACATGGCTGGCCTGGGGCCACCCCAATGCCACTGCCAGTGGGCCCCACGGGCCCCAGTTGACTGGGTTGACCCAGTCAACTACTGACTGGGCAGCCCCGTGCCCCTGACAAGCGGGCCCACCGCACATTTAATTAAATTAAAACATTTAATAATTAAATCTAATTAGTTAACCTAATTAGTCACTGACTGCTAGGGCCCACACGCCCTAACTAACCCTGTTAGTTTAGTTAAGCCTCTGTTAGACAGAGAGGCTAACAGGTGGGTCCCACCTGTCAGTTTGACTGGTCAGCAGAGCTGACGCAGTGCTGACGTCACTGCTGACGCAATAAACCTTTTCTACTTTTAAAATAATTCAGAATTTGGTTTAAACTTCGAAATTCCGTAACTTTTAAACCGTAGCTCGGATCGTAAAAGTTTATATATGAAAAACGCCCAGAAAAACGAGATGAATCCGAATACGCGGTCCATTCATCTGTCACATGCCCCTAGCATGCTGAACATGGAACATTCCCCCTCTGGTCATCTGTCTAATACAGGTCCGGAACCGGGAATACATTTTCGGTTGAATTTCCCCTTCTCCTATATCGTGTAGTACTACGTTAGGGCAACCCAAGCTGTGCCTTTCGTCATGTTATGCCTTGTGATGCATTGTTTGCTCTGTATTTACTGTTTCTTCCCCCTCTTATCTCCGGTAGACCCCGAGGCCGATGATGCCGCTGTGATCGACTATGTCACCGACGACCCCTCCATCTTGTCTGAGCAACCAGGAAAGCAAACCCCCTTGAGCATTCCGATATCGCCCATTTCTTTCCCTCTAATTCTTGCATTAGAACTGCTACTGCTTTCTGTATGATCCTACTCTGATGCATAGCCTGTTGTTGTTACCTGCTTATCCTAAACTGCTTAGTATAGGTTGGTTAGTGATCCATCAGTGACCCCCACCTTGTCCCAGTTGCCTCGCTTTATGTTCGATGACTCGATCAACATGATCGACGTCCAGGCCCCGACACCGCACATCACCCCCCTAGTTGTACGACACTATAGAGTTACTATCGAGTGCCGAGGGTGAACCTCATACATCACTCCTGATGAGATCTCTGTAGTGTAGCTATATGGTCGAGGTCATCGAGGGTGATTTCCTCCTTAACCACTTCCGTTACCGCTCTGTCGTGCAACCCCTCAAGTGTGAACCTCGAGGGTGGATCCTCTTATGTTCACCTTGATGATAACATTGAGTGGGATTCACCGGGGGTGATTCCTCGGGTTTTCCCCTTGGTGTTAGACACACAGTTACTATGTTTACTATGACTTTACACTGAGCCATGTTACTAAAGATGGGTCGACCCTGAGGGGTATCCGCGCAAGCTTAATTGCGAGTGATGTGGAGTCGGGTTGACCTGGAAGGTGCCCGCGAGATACTTATGAGGCGTGGCCGGGCATTCTTAGCCCTTGCCGCAAGTACTCAAGACGGGGCGACGGGGTCACATCGATCGTGAGTCTCTGCTCGTTACCGTGCGTTCCTAATCCACTACGATTTGGATATTTAATCTGAGGGGCCTCTGGCCTGATAGCACTAACCATCACGTGGCCGTAGTATGGGCGTTCTGCGTTGTATACATCAGTCGAAGCTTAATAGACGCCAGCGACTAAGCGGCGCGCGCTGGGTTGGACTGCGTAAGCTCCTGCCTTGTTGAAGGAGGTAGCTAGGTCTGCTCACTGGCCGCGTTCGCAACGTGCAGGAGTTCCCGAGGAGATGGCCCATGACCCCTGGGGGCATAGGTTTAGTCCGGCATGCTGCCCTCTCTATTAAGCCTAGGTCGGGTTGCGGCGTATTGTTTGGCCGAGGCTGGGCATGACCCAGGAAAGTGTGTACGGCTGGAGTTAATCGAGCGTGGTGGTTAAGTTGGTTCACCCCTGCAGGGAAGAAAACATCTATCAATGGCCTGTCCTACGTTAACGGACACTTGGAGTTGTATCCCGATTGATACAACTAGAACTGGATACTTGGGATGAGACATGGAGATGAGACCTGGTTATGAGCTGATAACTGGATAGTATGGCTCTGGGATTGCTTTCTCGCAGGGAGTCGAGAAAGGATCTCTGGCCGAGGTTGATAACACTATTGCTACTTTACTTTATGTTACTCTACTCCCTCCCGTTGCTGCAAGATGGTGGTTTCCAGAAGATGCTAGTCTTCGATAGGCTAGGCTTTCCCTTCCCTTCTAGCATTCTGCAGTTTAGTCCACAGATACGTCCCATTCCTTTGATACAGATGCATACTTAGTTTAGATCTGATGTAAGTCTTGCGAGTACTTTGGATGATTACTCACAGTTGCTTTGCTACTTCTTTTCCCCCATACCTGATTGTTGCGACTAGATGACGGAGCCCAGGAGCCAGACGACGCCACTGATGACTACTACTACCCGGAGGATGCCTACTACTACGTGACGGCCGCTGACGACTTGGAGTAGTTAGGAGGCTCCCAGGCAGGAGGTCTTGCCTTTTTGATCATTGTTGCTTTTGTGCTAGCCTTCTTAAGGCAATCTTGTTTAACTCATGTCTGTACTTAGATATTGTTGCTTCCACCGACTCTTGTGTTTTCGAGCGTATGTATTCGAGCCCTCAAGGCCCCTGGCTTGTAATATAAAGCTTGTATTATTTTAATTTGTGTCTACAGTTGTGTTGTGATATCTTCCCGTGAGTCCTTGATCTTGATCGTACACATTTGCGTGTATGATTAGTGTACGACTGAATCGAGGGTGTCACACACCCCTAGGAGACTTGCCCTCCAAGCCAGGAGGGGAGGCTGCCCTAGGGGAGGCGCCCCCACCTCTCCTGGTTACGTGAGATGGGGTGGGAGGGGCGCACAACCCCTTAGTGGGCTGGTGTGCCCCTTCCCCTTGGCCCATAAACCCCCCCAACACTTGTCGGGGCCTCCGAAACCCCTTTCGGACACGCTGGTCGTCACCCGGTACCCCCGGAACAATTTCGGACTCCAATACCCTTCATCCAATATATCGATCTTCACCTCCGGACCATTCCGGAACTCCTCGTCATGTCCAGGATCTCATCCGGGACTCCGAACAACCTTTGGTAACCACATACTATTTCCCATAACAACTCTAGCGTCACCGAACCTTAAGTGTGTAGACCCTACGGGTTCGGGAACCATGCAGACATGACCGAGACATCTCTCTGGCCAATAACCAATAGCGGGATCTAGATACCCATATTGGATCCCACATGTTCCACGATGATCTCATTGGATGAACCACGATGTCGGGGATTCAATCAATCCCGTATACAATTCCCTTTGTCTATCGGTATGTTACTTGCCCGAGATTCGATCGTCGGTATCCCCATACCTCGTTCAACCTCGTTACTGGCAAGCCTCTTTACTCGTTCTGTAACGCATGATCCCATGGCTAGCTCCTTAGTCACATTGAGCTCATTATGATGATGCATTACCGAGTGGGCCCAAAGATACCTCTCCATCATACGGAGTGACAAATCCCAGTCTCGATTCGTGCCAACCCAACAGACACTTTCGGAGATACCTATAGTGCACCTTTATAGCCACCCAGTTACGTTGTGACGTTTGGTACACCCAAAGCATTCCTACGGTATCCAGGAGTTGCACAATCTCATGGTCCAAGGAAATGATACTTGACATTAGAAAAGCTCTTAGCAAACGAACTACACGATCTTGTGCTATGCTTAGGATTGGGTCTTGTCCATCACATCATTCTCCTAATGATGTGATCCCGTTATCAGTGACATCCAATGTCCATGGTTAGGAAACCATAACCATCTATTGATCAACGAGCTAGTCAACTAGAGGCTTACTAGGGACATGTTGTGGTCTATGTATTCACACATGTATTACGGTTTCCAGTTAATACAATTATAGCATGAACAATAGACAATTATCATGAACAAGGAAATACAATAATAACCATTTTATTATTGCCTCTAGGGCATATTTCCAATAGTACACACCTTTTGAGAGAGCCATACATGATTTGGAATTTGTTAGAATACTCTATGTGCTTCGCTTATATCATTTGAGTTATATAGTTTTGCTCTAGTACTTCACTTATATCTTTTAGAGCACGGTGGTGGATTTGTTTTATAGAAACTATTGATCTCTCATGCTTCACTTAGATTATTTTGAAAGTCTTAAATAGCATGGTAATTTGCTTAAATAATCCCAATATGCTTGGTATTCAAGAATAGTAAAAACTTTCTTATGAGTTTGTTGAATACTATGATATTTAGTTAATTCTTTTTGTAGATGATTAATAGATACATTCCTCACGTCCAGCAATTTATTTTAGAATTTTTGGGGTTCCAGATCTTGCGCTAGCTACAGATTACTACAGATTGTTCTATTTTTGTCAGATTCTGTTTTTCGTGTGTTGTTTGCTTATTTTGATGAATCTATGGCTAGTAAAATAGTTTATAAACCATAGAGAAGTTGTAATATAGTAGGTTTAACACCAATATAAATAAAGAATGAGTTCATTACAGTACCTTGAAGTGGTCTTTTGTTTTCTTTCGCTAACGGAGCTCACGAGATTTTCTACTTTAAGTTTTGTGTTGTGAAGTTTCCAAGTTTTGGGTAAAGATTTGATGGATTATGGAACAAGGAGTGGCAAGAGCCTAAGCTTGGGGATGCCCATGGCACCCCCAAGATAATCTGAGGACACCTAAAATCCAAAGCTTGGGGATGCCCCGGAAGGCATCCTCTCTTTTTCTCTACTTCTATCGGTAACTTTACTTGGAGCTATATTTTTATTCACCACATGATATGTGTTTTTCTTGGAGCGTCTTGTATGATTTGAGTCTTTGCTTTTTAGTTTACCACAATCATCCTAGCTGTACATATCTTTTGAGAGAGCCATACATTATTTGGAATTTGTTAGAATACTCTATGTGCTTCGCTTATATCATTTGAGTTATATAGTTTTTCTCTAGTACTTCACTTATATATTTTAGAACACGGTGGTGGATTTGTTTTATAGAAACTATTGATCTCTCATGCTTCACTTAGATTATTTTGAGAGTCTTAAATAGCATGGTAATTTGCTTAAATAATCCCAATATGCTTGGTATTCAAGAATAGTAAAAACTTTCTTATGAGTGTGTTGAATACTATGAGAAGTTTGATGCTTGGTAATTGTTTTGAGATATGAAGATGGTGATATTAAAGTTATGCCAGTTGAGTAGTTGTGAATTTGAGAAATACTTGTGTTAAGGTTTGTGATTCCCGTAGCATGCACGTATGGTGAACCGTTATGTGATGAAGTCGGAGCATGATTTATTTTTTGATTGTCTTCCTTATGAGTGGCGGTCGGGGACGAGCGATGGTCTTTTTCCTACCAATCTATCCCCCTAGGAGCATGCGCATAATACTTTGCTTTGATAACTTGTAGATTTTTGCAATAAGTATATGAGTTCTTTGTGACTAATGTTGAGTCCATGGATTATACACACTTTTCTTCCTTCCACCATTGCTAGCCTCTCTAATACCGCACACCTTTCGCTGGTATCATAAACCCACCATATACCTTCCTCAAAACAGCCACCATACCTACCTATTATGGCATTTCCATAGCCATTTCGAGATATATTGCCATGCAACTTTCCACCATTTCGTTTATTATGACACACTCCATCATTGTCATATTGCTTAGCATGATCATGTAGTTGACATCGTATTTGTGGCAAAGCCACCATTCATAATTCTTTCATACATGTCACTCTTGATTCATTGTATATCCCGGTACACCGCCGGAGGCATTCATATAGAGTCATATTTTGTTCTAAGTATCGAGTTCTAATTGTTGAGTTGTAAGAAAATAAAAGTGTAATGATCATCATTATTAGAGCATTGTCCGAGTGAGGAAAGGATGATGGAGACTATGATTCCCCCACAAGTCGGGATGAGACTCCGGACGAAAAATAAAAGAAAGAAAGAAAGAAAAGAGGCCATAAAAAAAGGAGAAAAGGCCCAAATAAAAAAAAATAAAAATGAGAGAAAAAGAGAGAAGGGACAATGTTACTATCCTTTTAACACACTTGTGCTTCAAAGTAGCACCATGATATTCATGATAGAGAGTCTCCTATGTTATCACTTTCATATACTAGTGGGAATTTTTCATTATAGAACTTGGCTTGTATATTCCAATGATGGGCTTCCTCAAAATGCCCTAGGTCTTCATGAGCAAGCAAGTTGGATGCACACCCACTTAGTTTCTTTTGTTGAGCTTTCATATACTTATAGCTCTAGTGCATCCGTTGCATGGCAATCCCTACTCACTCACATTGATATCTATTGATGGGCATATCCATAGCCCATTGATACGCCTAGTTGATGTGAAACTATCTTCTCCCTTTTGTCTTCTCCACAACCACCATTCTATTCCACTTATAGTGCTATATCCATGGCTCACGCTCATGTATTGTGTGAAGATTGAAAAAGTTTGAGAATGTCAAAAGTATGAAACAATTGCTTGGCTTGTCATCGGGGTTGTGCATGATTTAAATACTTTGTGTGATGAAGATAGAGCATAGCCAGGCTATATGATTTTGTAGGGATAACTTTCTTTGGCCATGTTATTTTGAGAAGACATGATTGATTTGTTAGTATGCTTGAAGTATTATTATTTTTATGTCAATATTAAACTTTTATCTTGAATCTTTCGGATCTGAATATTAATACCACAATTAAGAAGAATTACATTAAACTTATGCCAAGTAGCACTCCGCATCAAAAATTCTGTTTTTATCATTTACCTACTTGAGGACGAGCAGGAATTAAGCTTGGGGATGCTTGATACGTCTCCAATGTATCTATAATTTTTGCTTGCTCCATGCTATATTATCTACTGTTTTGGACATTATTGGGCTTTATTATCCACTTTTATATTATTTTTGGGACTAACCTATTAACCAGAGGTGTGACCCCCGAATAGTTACGCTACAGTAATCCTTTGCTAATGATGCCACGTCACCTTGATTACTGTGGCTAATCTCGCATTAGTTCGAAAACGATTCGAATTCAAACTTGATTTTTTGGCAAACAAACAAAGTTTTCAAACTTTAGAACAAAAATGTTCGGACCGTGTCAAATATTGCATAGATAATTATGGTGAAGTAAACACATTTTTAGAAAATGCATAAGTATTTTAAATTGAGTAAAACAAAAAGGAAAATAAATAAAAATAAACAAAACCAAACCAAAACAAAAATAACAGACCCCCCCCCCCGCTGGGCCAAGTGGCCCAGCTGGCCTCCGCC
>NC_041382.1:97469287-97477089 GCF_002162155.2 Triticum dicoccoides | reverse complement strand
GGACTGCTCCTCTCCGCCGCTCGTCCCTGTCGACCTCCCCGACCTCCACCGAGCACGTTGCCCCGTCCCTACTCCGCCCCGTGAGCTTCCCCCTCTCCTCCCCTGTCTTCAACGCGCACGCGCGCACGCCTCGCGTCCTCGTCCTGCACTCGCCGCGCCGTTCCGCATGCGCACGCTGCCGCGCACCGCGACTCCCGCCCGCTGCCATCGACCGTTGCGCTCGCCGCATCGTGGATGCGCCCGACCCCACCCCGGAGCCGCCCGCGACCACCTGCCTCCGCACGGGACCACCGTCAAGCTCCCGCACGCCCTGGACCGCGCTTGGCCACGCCCGACCGTGGCCGACAGCGCGCGCTCGCGCCCACGCCCCTCTGACCAAGCCCGGCCATGGAAGGTCCCCGCTCCCCCTTGCTGCTGCACGCCCGCCGCCGCCGAACCTCGTCACCGGCCTTGTTTTCGGCCACCTCCAGCACCAACCACTAGCCCAACTCGATGCGCGCCAACGCGCTCGTCCTTCTGATGCTCGTGGGTGACCAAATGGTCACCGGAACGCAACTCCGGCGAGCCGCTGCCGTGGTTCCCCTCCCCGCACGCCCACACGCCCTTCCCTGGACGCATCGTGGGCACGACCCCGCTGGCGCCCTCCGTCGCCTCCGTGCGGGTGCGCGGCGCCCGCACCCGATAACGCCCGTGCGCCCATTCGGGCTGGCGCCCGACGCCCGCGCCGACTCCACCCGCTAGCGCCCCGCCCGCTAGGCCTCTGTGCCACAGACAAACGGGCCCCACCCCCCCTTAAAAAAAGGAATTAAAAAAAATAATTAATAAAAATAAAAATGATTTAATAAAATTATTAATTAATTAATTAATTTATTAAGTAATTAATTAAGTTAATTAATCCGGTTTAATTAATTTAATTAACTAGTTAAGTTTAATTGAACTGTAATTAGATTAACCTAAACCCTAATTAACCTAATTAGAGGTTGACAGGTGGGTCCCCCTGGACCCACATGTCAGGTTGACCAGGTCGACGGTCAACGTTGACTGCTGACGTCAGCATGACATCATGCTGATGTCATAAATCCATGTTCGAATTAATTAAATAATTAATTAAATTCCAGAAATTAATAAAATCTTTAGAAAATCATATCTTTTAATCCGTAACTCGGATTAAAATATTTTCAACATGAAAGTTGCTCAGAACGACGAGACGAACCCGGATACGTAGCCCGTTCGTCCACCACACACCCTTAACATATCAAATCCGCAACTTTCCCCCTCCGGTTCATCTGTCAGAAAACACGAAACACCGGGAATACTTTCCCGGATGTTTTCCCCCCCTTCACCGGTATCACCTACTACCGCGTTAGGGCACACCAAACACCGCGTATTGCCTGGTTATATTTTGTGATGCTTTGTTTGCTCTGTATTCATTATTTCTCCCCCCTTTTCTCTCCGGTAGACTACGAGACCGACGCTGCTGCTGCCCAGTTCGACTACGGAGTTGACGACCCCTCTCTCTTGCCAGAGCAACCAGGCAAGCCCCCCCCCCTTGATCACCAGATATCGCCTATTCTACTCTATACTGCTTGCATTAGAGTAGTGTAGCATGTTACTGCTTTCTGTTATACCTATCCTGATGCATAGCCTGTCCTTGATACTACTGTTGTTACCTTTACCTGCAATCCTATATGCTTAGTATAGGATGCTAGTATATTCATCTGTGGCCCTACATTCTTGTCTGTCAGCCGTGCTATACTATCAGGCCGTGATCACTCGGGAGGTGATCACGGGTATATACTATATACTTTATACATGATACATGTGGAGACTAAAGTCGGGTCGGCTGGTGGAGCACCCGCGAGTGGATCTTTGTGGCGGAGCGACAGGGCAGGTTGAGACCGCCTAGGAGAGAGGTGGGCCTGGCCCTGTTCGGCGTTCGCGGATACTTAACACGCTTAACGAGATCTTGGTATTTGATCTGAGTTGGCTACGAGCCTATACGCACTAACCATCTACGCGGGAGTAGTTATGGGTATCCCGACGTCGTGGTATCAGCCGAAGCACTTCGTGACGCCAGCGACTGAGTGGCGCGCGCCGGATTGGAACATAAGCCTGCTCTTGTATTAAGGGGGCTAGTTCTGCTTTTGGCCGCGTACGCAACATGCAGGTGTGCTATGGGCGATGGGCCCAGACCCCTGTGCGCTTAGGTTTAGACCGGCGTGCTGGCCTCTCTGTTGAGCCTAGGTGGGGCTGCGACGTGTTGATCTTCCGAGGCCGGGCATGACCCAGGAAAGTGTGTCCGGCCAAATGGGATCAAGCGTGCTGGGTAAGTTGGTGCACCCCTGCAGGGAAGTTAATCTATTTGAATAGCCGTGATCTTCGGTAACAGGACGACTTGGAGTTGTACCTTGACCTTATGACAACTAGAACCGGATACTTAATAAAACACACCCTTCCAAGTGCCAGATACAACCGGTGGTCCCTATCCCTCAGGGATATGAGGAGGGGATCGCTGGGTAGGATTATGCTATGCGATGCTACTGGAGATGCTACTTGGACATGCTACTTGGAGATGCTACTTGGAGGACTTCAATCTACTCTCTTCTACGTGCTGCGAGACGGAGGCTGCCAGAAGCGTAGTCTTCGATAGGACTAGCTATCCCCCTTTTATTCTGGCATTCTGCAGTTCAGTCCACCGATATGGCCTCCTTACACATATACCCATGCATATGTAGTGTAGTTCCTTGCTTGCGAGTACTTTGGATGAGTACTCACGGTTGCTTTCTCCCCCCTTTTTCCCCCTTTCCTTTCTTTCTGGTTGTCGCAACCAGATGCTGGAGTCCAGGAGCCAGACGCCACCATCGACGACGACCCCTACTACACCGAAGGTGCCTACTACTACGTGCAGCCCGCTGACGACGACCAGGAGTAGTTAGGAGGATCCCAGGCAGGAGGCCTGCGCCTCTTTCGATCTGTATCCCAGTTTGTGCTAGCCTTCTTAAGGCAAACTTGTTTAACTTATGTCTGTACTCAGATATTGTTGCTTCCGCTGACTCGTCTATGATCGAGCACTTGTATTCGAGCCCTCGAGGCCCCTGGCTTGTATTATGATGCTCGTATGACTTATTTATGTTTTAGAGTTGTGTTGTGATATCTTCCCGTGAGTCCCTGATCTTGATCGTACACATTTGCGTGCATGATTAGTGTACGATTGAATCGGGGGCGTCACAAGTTGGTATCAGAGCCAGCTGCCTGTAGGAATCCCCCTTCCGCACTCCTTGGCCGAAGTCGAGTCTAGACATTACAAAAACTTTTACTAACTTGGTTGTGAGCCTTACGGGCCCACGTCGCCATCGGGTGGTACTAGGATCTTTTACTCCTCGACCTTTACTCTGGGACTCTGAGCTCTCTTCTATTCGGGTTAAATGAATTTTACTAAATCTAACATTAGGATCTCGTTATCACTTTCACCCGGAGAGCCCCTTATTACTGATGATCGTCTGCTGCACCAGAATACCCTGAAAATACTCTCCACTGTTAACTCGAGAACTTGTGTTCATCGTGTTTGCAATTCCCCTTCCACCGTAAACCCTTATGGATAACTACTTGCAGTTGTTATTCTTACCTTCATCCCCAGTTGGTCTTGGTATTACAAGATACCCTGAAAAACTCGTCGTTGTTTTGATAATCCTTTGAGCTTACTGCCTTGTTGTTCTTTGTCACCTGAATACCCCTACGGTTAATTCTCGCACTTATCGAGTATCCCCTCATCCCCCAGTTGTTCATGTGTTACACAAAAGTCCTCGAAATACCATTCGATATTCTGAAAATCCTCAGCAACCTATTGCTCTGGAATTTCTTGTTTGCTTTCATTATGATTAATCCCATAAGTATAGTAATCATATTGGCATCCTTTGTCACCATCATTTTTGAGTCCGTTGATTCAATACGTGCGAATGCACGCAATCATCAATTGATCCTTTTAAATTATCTTTCCGGCTCAGACTAAGCTGGTTCTCGACCAAACTATCTATCGTGGATTGTGCCTCTGGTATATTCAATTGATCCATCCTTGATCAAAATGTCTACTTCTGATCCCTTGTTTTGGAAATCATAATTCCTTTGTTATCTAAGCATCAAATTATTCAGATGTTCTATAATCTGATGCCCGTGCAATCTTTCTCCCTCTGATTGAGTATCGATACTCACATCAGCTCCGTTGTGGATCGCCCGATCCATTGTTGGATTTCATCCGACATTGTCCTTCATAATTAATCATCTTGTGAGTTCTTTCTCTGATACATAATGCCTGTGTTAAGTTGTATCCTCTGCTTGGCCAACCATGCTCTGCTTTCGGGCTTGTGTTATTTACTCTTGAAACTTGTGGTATATGTTTCTAAGAAGCCCCTATGGGTTGAACATATGCCTTCTCTAAACCGTGTGAACCCGAAAGTTTTCACGAATAATACTCTTCTGGTGCTTCGCCAGCTAAAATTTCAACACTGCAACTTCATCGAACATGAGAAGTGAATGAAAGGTTATGCATTGGAGAAGTGGGAGTCGACCTTGAACTTGTGTTCATGCCCATGGACACGATGTAGATCTTATCATTAGAGCTTCTCTTAAATTAATTATTCCTTTGGTATAAGTTCTTCTTATATTAGGGATCTGGCCTTTTGCAACCGTGGTTCCGACCATGATTGTTCTTCTTTGATTCCATTTCTCGGACAAGTTAAACAATTGTCTTCTATGGATCAATACACCAGTCCAACCTTTACTTTGATCTTCTGTCGAGTATTACCCCCCTGGTATGTCAAGATTATCATGGAACTGCATAACTTCTTATGAGTTCATCATCAAGTGCTACATTCCCACTGATTCCAATTTTTCAAAAGCTCTGAGTTATTAAACACTCAAAGACACCAATAACTGAACCGAGTCCGCACTACAGTTCAACAACTCTTCGGTAAGCTACTATAAGTACGAGTTTGTACCCGATCACGCCATTCCTAGCCTGTTTGGCTATATCATTGTCGTGATGATTTTAACTGTGCTACCCGGTCCTTCTTCTCGGAGTACAATTTTCGACGATGAACTAACCTTACGTCGATCCTCATCGTCATATCATTTCGCCTTGAACAATAAGCTTGGTTTCGAGTTTGTGTCGTACCCTTGGTTCCAATAACCTTTCACTTCATCATTACTTTGACTTGATGTCGTCGCCGATCGATTACATCTTCATGAACTCTCGCGACAAAGGTGTCGTGATCATCAACATTCTGAGCTCATCCAGGATATCAATTGAATTCATGATGAGAAATACCATCCTTGCCCTCGATGAATTGTATTATCATTGACCACTTTATTGCCTTCCCACCAACACAAGCTTGTTCATGTTTGGTGTTATACCTTGAGTTCCTTGCTATCCAGCAATTGTTCTTCTTTACCTTGGAGTATTACCATCCTTTATGTCAAGAACGTTCTGAGATTTGTTCCACCTCTTGAGAATTCTTGACATAGAAATACTTCTCACCATCACCATTCTTTCTTGGTCCCCGTGTTAATTCCAACAAGTGAACGGTGTTGTTTGGATTCTTTCCTTCTAGCAACCCTATTTTTTTGAAGTTAATGGTCGAAAGTTCATTCTTAGGCTATTGACTATTGAATCACCATTCTGACATTGGTCGTGCAACCCAACCCATATGTCGGGTGCACCTTTCAACCAACGTTTAATTGTGTATGTTTTCCTCGAGCATACATCATTATACCATTTGATCTGACAAATGTCATCTTCTTGTTCACATTATTGTGGAAATCCATCTTTTGAAAATCTCAATGAATTGTCGCTGAGTCAATCAGCCACCTCCTCACCTCTCCTTGGTTTAATGATGAACTATTGTTTCAGGAACCCGCTCCCATAGTTCATTTTCCGAGAATCTTGCAATGCCATTTCAACGATTTGTGTTGCGCCTTTTCTTCTCGGACATCCTGAGTCTGAGGCATCATGACACCAATTGGATTTGAATCTCGGTCAGATATGATGGTTGGGACAACTTTCTAGGAGTTATGTTGTTCGTCCTTTGATGACCCGGTAACATGATGTCATGCCTAGCACCCCCCCCTAGCTGGAGGACCTATCATTATTGATTCCTTTTCAGCAAGGTTATCCATTCATCCTGGAGGAAATTGTAGGACTTATTTTATAAGTTACTCCTGATGGATCATTGGTGTATCCGAAGTCTGGCCCTTGATTGAAACACCATATCATTGCTACCTGAAGCATGTCTGTGGTACTCCGTTCATCACCAAGAACATTTGAAGCACAATGCTAAATTCTCTTTATCAATTATCCAAACACCGTTGTATGGGTAATGTCATGAAATTTTCCTCCCATTACCTAAATGGTTTTCTACCTTCCATCCTGTCATGGATATCATCTGCTTGTCCTTGGGAAGGATATACCCCTGGAATATGTGTTTAAACACATTTTTTTCCTTTCCATTGATCTGGTTAAATCTGATAATCATATCTTCCTTTCCATTGTTTGGTTTAACCTTTCTTGTGATCTGAGCAGTAATATTCTCCTGCTTATGTAAACACCTCGGTGTACAACTCTGCCAGTGAGACCCTGTTACTTTTGTTGGTGACATTTCGGTAACCACCGATGGACGAGAACTTTGCCTACTGGTCCGCCTCGTTCAACGAGCAGGAAAATGGTTCTCTTCGTCCCTCGTCCTTGGTACTGATGTTGTTGCCGACATAACTGATAGGCTATCCTCTGACATACCTTGCTTGCATGATCACGCAAGACGTCTCCGCCCTTTCTACCTTTAACCCACATGGTGGGCCCATAACCCACAGTTCCATAGGATCGAAACCTGACTCTTCTGTACACCCCCTGTTCCCAAAGTTATTCCTCCCGCGTGGACTCGTATGTAATTCATGAGCCACCTTCCAATGAGATCGTCAATTCTGGCATCGGACACAATAATTATTCCGTTGCTTGAAACCCCTTTTCACCTTCTGCCTAGGCAATGAACGATTGCCTGGCTGCTTGAAACTTCTTATTGTACCTTCCAACTTTACTCTCGATGTGTTTTATTTTGTTCAACTCGAGAGGTACTCATATGCTCATTCATGGGTTAATCCCAGATTATTACCCTTATAGCATTCTGTCGTTGCTGATCTGCCCCGTTACCTATTCTTAAATGCGATGAAGATCCCGAAGAAAGGATGCCGACTTCATCCTGATGACCTGAAGCAGAGGAATGAAGACATCAGTGTAATGGATTGATCTCTTCAAGAAGAGCAACCAAAGACGAGAAGATTCGTTAGGATTTCGTAACCAGACCTTTCCCCCTAGTACCCCTCTTAAATCTCGGGACGAGATTTCTTGTAGTGGAGGGGAATTGTGACGCCCGGATAGTTACGCTACAGTAATCCTTCGCTAATGATGCCACGTCACCTTGATTACTGTGGCTAATCTCGCATTAGTTCGAAAACGATTCGAATTCAAACTTGATTTTTTGGCAAACAAACAAAGTTTTCAAACTTTAAAACAAAAATGTTCGGACCGTGTCAAATATTGCATAGATAATTATGGTGAAGTAAACACATTTTTAGAAAATGCATAAATATTTTAAATTGAGTAAAACAAAAAGGAAAATAAATAAAAAGAAACAAAACACAAAACAAAACAAAAATAACAGACCCCCCCCCCGCTGGGCCAAGTGGCCCAGCTGGCCTCCGCCGCCCGAACGGGCCGGCCCAACCGCCCCGCTACCTCCCCTCCATAACCCCCC